>NC_142799.1:42174245-42474245 GCF_049724085.1 Artemia sp. Qi Xiang Cuo
GACGAGGTTACGTGCGCGCAACGTAACCTCGTTACCTACGGGAGGCGAATTCAAGAAAGAATTTGCTACTTACTTAAAATTTTTGATAATTTCTTAAATGAAATTTCTGCATTGTGGTATCCATGAGGTAGCATGAGTGTGTTACCTATTTAGAATTCCTTCATAATTTCTTGAATGAAATTTCAGTATTGTGTATCCAATAGGGGAAAATAATAAAGACTTTATTACTTAATTGCTATTTTATTATTATTTCTTGAATTAAATATCTGTATTGTGTCCAGGAAGCGAATTCAAGAAAGCTATTGTTACTTACTTACAATTTCTTCATAATTTAATGAAATGAATAAAACTATTCTAAAGAATAAAGACGGGTTAGGCTTAAAGATATTTATTGCTTAAACGTATTAACATATTTTTGAAAGAATTTGCTACTTACTTACAATTTTTGATAATTTCTTAAATGAAATTTCTGCATTGTGTATCCATGAGGTAACTTCAAGACAGAGTTTGTAGCTTACTTAGAGTTTCGTCATAATTTCTTGAATGAAATGTCTTTTTTTTATTTATCCAGGAGGTGAATTCAAGAAAAATTTGTCCCCATGTGTCTGACAATAGATGTATGCAAATTCCTTTTCTTACATCTCCGACGTTTTATTAGACATTCTAAACGTTTGATATGCTAGCTTACTCTAAAAATAATGAACACATAACAATGTAATGCAAAATATATTTTTAATGAAATAATGCTATGTAGAATATTAATACAATAAATATATTATGATACATTATTAATATCAACAATTAACTTTGGACATTTTGAATCTGTTCCATAAAATAGTTCACCATGTTCTCTCTTGATATTATAGCTATTGTCTTCTCTTAGTTCGTAATCAGTAGAATAATCATTATTCCATTTTGAGTCATAAACAATTTTTACTGGTGTCTCATCAAAAGGCTCAATATGCTTTTCTTCTGTGGTATTATTTGGTTCAATGACTGTTTGACCAATGTCAGTAACGTTTGCTGGTGCTTTGTTTTTCATCGATTCATCTTTATATTCCATCGTGATATTTTCTGACAATGCCCTTTTTATTTTTCTGGCAATTTCACTGTCTATTATCACATTATTTTTACACAGGTAACAGTTTCGGCACGTATACAAGATATGGTTTACGATATTAGTAGAAGAGTAGGCCTTTCTTTTATTGATCTTCCGTTGAATGCTAATACCTGAAAGGTGACGATTGGATGTATCAGTAGGTAATGTGTTACCTGCAACAGTAGCAAGGAGTTGTCCTCTATCATCAATGATTATTTTGATGTTGGCATTCTCTTTGAGTGCAATCATCTCTGGAGATCTCAATCTCGCATAACCACCAACATAAGAGTTGAATTTTTTCGGTATTCCAAAGAAATTTAATTCCTTACTGTCATGACAATGCATGCATACATTTCCAATAGTGCTACCACCTGTACGTGTTTCAAAGTTTAAATATTTCTCTTTGTCGGAATTCAATGCTACAATAACCTTTTTATGTAAACACACTTTATTAAAATGTTCCATCTTCACTTTTTTTTAAAATATATGACTTATGTGTTTATCGTTCCACTGCGTAAAAAATACTGATTTAATACATGCACTAGATTAGGTTGTGTCAATAACAAGTCATAGAATACCAGTGGGAAAGTCACATCGTGTCTCTGACCAATCACAGAGCGCTGTCAATAACCGGTCATAGAATGCCAGTGGGAAAGTCACATCGTGTCTCTGACCAATCACAGAGCGCAATTGTTAGAACTGTAAGCATATTTTGACATTTTCAGTTATGTACAGAAAGAAAAAAATAAATCAAGTTGAAAAATTTCGAAGTTTTAAAAAGTTTGAATTAAACACTTTTAGGATATCGAGTGTCTTTACTGAAAAACTACTGCATTACAGAGTCTCTCAAACCCCTTAAAGCTCTTTTAAAAGATACAAAAACTACTTATTTAACACAAAAATTTAGTTTTTAATTACAACCAAGTAAAGAAAAACCACACGGAAACCGGCATCTGAGTCTCTCAAACCCCATAAAGCTCTTTTAAAAGATACAAAAACTACTTATTGAACACTAAAATTTTTTTTTTAATGACTACCAAGTAATGAAAAACCACACGTAATGAGTCAACTGAGTCTCTCAAACCCCTGAAAGCTCTAGTAAAAGATGCAAAAACTACTTATTTAAAAAAAAAATTTCGATTTTAACGACCACCAAGTAAACAAAAAACACACTGAAAAGGGCAACTGTGTATCTCAAACCCCTTAAAGCTCTTTTAAAAGATAGAAAAACTACTTATTTATCACAAAAATTTAGTTTTTAATGACTAACAAGTAAGGAAAAACCACACGGAATTAGGCATCTGAGTCTCTCAAACCCCGTAAAGCTCTTTTAAAAGATACAAAAACAAATTATTTAACACAAAATTATCGATTTTAAAGACCACCCAGAACAGAAAAAGCACACGGAATTTGGCAACTGAGTCTCTCAATCCCCGTAAAGCTCATTTAAAAGATAGAAAAAATACTAATTTAACACAAAAATTTCGTTTTTAATGACTACCAAGTAAAGAAAAATCACACGGAATCAGGCAACTGAGTCTCTCAAACCCCTTAAAGCTCTTTTAAAAGATACAAAACTACTTATTTAACACAAAAATTTCGTTTTTAATGACCATCACGTAAAGAAAAATCACACGGAATTATGCTACTGAGTCTCTCAATCCCCGTAAACATCCTTTAAAAGTTACAATAACTTCTTATTTAACACTTCATTTTCGTTTTTATTTTCCATGTAGTAAAGAAAAATCACACGGAATTAGGCAACTGAGTCTCTCAATCCCCGTAAAGCTCTTTTAAAAGATACAAAAACTACTTATTTAACACAAAAATTTCGTTTTTAATGACCAACAACTAAAGAAAAATCACACGTAATTAGTCAACTGATTCTCTCAATCCCCGTAAAGTTCTTTTAAAAGATACAAAAACTACTTATTTAACACGAAAATTTCGTTTTTAATGACCATCAAGTAAAGAAAAATCACACTGAATTAGGCAACTGAGTCTCTCAATCCCCGTAAAGCTCTTTTAAAAGATACAAAAACTACTTATTTAAAAGAAAAATTTCGTTTTTAATGACCAACAAGTAAAGAAAAATCAAACGGAATTAGGCAACTGAGTCTCTCAGTCCCCGTAAAGCTCTTTTAAAAGATACAAAAACTACTTATTTAACACAAAAATTTCGTTTTTAATGACCATCAAGTAAATAACAATCACACGGAATTAGGCAACTGAGTCTCTCAATCCCCTTAAAGATATTTTATAATTTTATATCTCGACTTATTTTAAGGATTTATTTATTTTTTAATTACCATCTATTAAGGAAAAATCCTCTTTAATTAGGCAACTTACTCTCTCAGTCCTTATACAGTTCATGTATAAGTCACAAAAACTACTTTGTACCCACGCCCATATCATTTTACTTTTGCATAAATAAACCAAAAATCACCTGCAAATAGACTACAGTGTCTCTCAATCCCCGTAAAGCTCTTTTAAAAGATACACAAACTACTTATTTAACACAAAAATTTCGTTTTTAATGACCATCAAGTAAAGAAAAATCACACGGTTGGTGTAAAAATCGACAAAAACTAAACGATACGCACTTTTAAAAGTTTCAAAAACTACTTGAAGTAGCCCAAACGTACGTTATTATCTACCCTAAAGTCCACATAAACCAACCTGACTTTTGCACCTGTAACTCTAACGAACATTACACTAAATGTAATATTTACAAAAACTCCTTATTTAACACGAAAATTTCATTTTTAATGACCATCAAGTAAAGAAAAATCACACAGAAGTAGGCAACTGGGTCTATCACTCCCCGTAAAGCTCTTTTAAAAGATAAAAACACTACTTATTTAACATCAAAATATCGTTTTTAATGACCATCAAGTAAAGAAAAATCACACGTAATTAGGCAACAGAGACACACAATCCCCGAAAAGCACAATTAAAAGAAAGAAAAACTACCTAATGACCATATAAAGTTCTATTTTTATGACCATCACGTAACAAATAATCTCACTGAATTTGTCAACTGAGTCTCTCAATCCCCGTAAAGCTCTTTTAATAGTAACAAAAACAAATTATTTAAAAGAAAAATTTCGTTTTTAATGACCATCAAGTAAATAAAAATCAAACGGAATTAGGCAACTGAGTCTCTCAATCCCCGTAAAGCTCTTTTAAAAGATACAAAAACAACTTATATAACAAAAAATTTTCGATTTTAATGAACAACAAGTAAAAAAAAATCACTCGTAATTAGGCAACTGAGTCTCTAAATCCCCGTAAAGATCATTTAAAAGATACAAATACTACTTATTTAACAAAAAAATTACGATTTTAATGAGAATCAAGTAAAGAAAAATCACACGGAATTAGGCAACTGAGTCTCTCAATCCCCGTAAAGGTCTTTTAAAAGATACAAAAACTACTTATTTAACACAAAGAACCCCCATGTAACTGAACCCCTGTATAACTGAAACCCCTGTACAACTGAACCTCCGTGCTAAATTTCATTACGTTTAATATCTAGTCACAAAATGCTCCAAGCCACAGAAGAAAAAGGGATTTTGAAAACAGGGAGCCCGATTTACGAAAAAAAAAAGGGATACGCCCCGGGCACCTGAATCCCCCGTGTAACTGAACCAGGGTATAACCGAAATCCCTCCGGGCAACTGTATCCTCTGTAAATGACCCCTCGTGCAACTCACCCCTCTATGCAACCACCCCCCCTCCTAACACGTTTCAGCCCATTCTTTTTAAATTGACAATATTTTTCAAACGTTACTTACGTATTATACAGACCACATCGGCGAGGTAAAGCTAGGTCAATTCAAAATGTAATTCTATAGTTAATTTTCAATTCAGATCTTGAATACTGTCTAGCACTGTCCCTTGTAAGATTATGCGAAAATATATTTTAGCACATATCTTTTCGCAAAAAAAAAAATTCGTAAATATCGTAAACACAATAATTAATTAAACTTTTAACCTGCATGAATCGTTCTCTTAATCAAAACCATGAAATTAATAGCCAAGTTTTTAAAAAAAAAACCCTACTAATCAACTTACAGATGAATGACCACGGATTTAACATAAAAAGAAAACCGCAATCACTGGCTGTGGTACTAGATGCTTTACGCGAGCATTGTAGAATACTGGGCTTATCACCAAAAAGACATTGAACTTTGAAATTGCGTCGTTCCTCTTGGCAAAGAGTGTGATGATCTGTAACTACTAGAAAAAACCTGTTTGTACGGGGGCGTAAGCAAATTCAAAAGACCTATTCTACTAGCAACGTTAAAACTTAAAACGAACAAAATGTTTTGCGTATATGAGGGAGGTCGTCCCCTCCTCAATACCTCGCTATCTAGACTAAAGTTTGACTTTATGTTCCAGTTATTTAAGAATGACTCTTGAAACACAAGGGCCGTCCAATTAGAATAATAAGCTTTTATAAATGTTATAAAAATAACTTTATGTTAAAGAGCAAGGCAGTGAGGAGGGGACCCCACTCATATACGTGAAAAATTCTGTTCGTTTCAATTTTTAACTTTGCTCCTTACTTTCAGTTGAAAAGACTTGTTTATTTATTTAACTTCTGATCGTTTTTTAAATAATGCTGGGAAGTCCAATTCCCCCTCCATGAGAAATTCCCTTCCCGTAAGAAAAATTCCTCCATGGAAAGATCCTCCCATGCAGCCCCCCCCACCCGAAAAGTCTCCCCCCCCCCTTCGAAAAATACCTTTATACTTCCCAATAACCAACAACACTATGTAAATAATGGGCGAAGTTCATAGCTTTCAGCCCTTCCCCTATAGACTGTGGGGGGTCAATTCATCCTCAAAGACACAGTTATTTGATGGCTACTTAAAAATTTCGATCGGGTGACCTTGGAGAAAAAGGGGTGAGGGAGGGGAGCAAGCTGTCCTCCAATTTTTTGGTCAATTAAAAAAGGTACTAGAGCTTTTGATTTCAATCAAATGAGCCGTCTCGCAATTTTCTAGGATCACTGGTTTGATAGGATGACCCCTGGGGAAAGAAACAAATAAATACGCATCCGCGATATTTTTTTCTGGCAAAAATGCAAAATTCAACATTTTTGTGCATAAGAGCTTGAAACCTCTACAGTAGGGTTCTCTGATATGCTGAATCTGATGGTGTGATTTTTATCAAGATCCCTTGATCTTTTGGGTATATTTCTCCCCCTTTTTCAGAATTGGGCAAATTTCCTCAGGTTCGTAACTTTTGGTGGGTAACATTAAACTTGATAAATTATATATATATATTTTGAATAAGCATCATAATTTGATCCTCTGATGTATCTATTGTTATTAATACTCCGTTTCTTAGAGTTTTGGTTACTATTGAGCTGCATCGCTCCATAGTTACTGTTCGTTACCACTAACTGTTTGATAGAACTGTTTTATAAATTTTGCTGTGCCAAATCATCTGTTTATGTTGTTTTTTTTTATGCGAGGGGGGGGGGGGAGCATACAACGGGATTGTGATTTTGTATTATTGCGCTATCGTTGGAAGTATACACACTGATAAAATATGGGAGTAAATTGACTATTCGAAAGTGGTCAAAAAACGGCTCAAATATATAACAAATTAATGTGAAAGACAAACAGAATAAGGGACAAAAAGTAGGTGAGCTGAGAAAAATGAATTAATTGAATAAGAATGGGATTCGATCCCACTTTGCAAGGCTATAATAAAAGAAAGGCAGAGACGGCCAAAGATCGTGCTTTTTTGCCATCCGTGTGGTCCAACGAAAAAACAGTCTGCCCCGAATCGGGTGGGAAGAGGCTATATTTAAATGAAAATAGAACTTCTTAGGAGAAGGTAAATAATGAAGCTTTGAATAGATAGGGTAAACGAAGGGTATACACAGCTGTGTTGCCTCAGGTAGCGTGGTGCTGTAGTGAATTGTTAGTAGTAGCAGTAGTAGTTGTAGTCATGGAGGAAGGCACAAGCTTACAGTTTCGGGGAAAAGGACTTGGGTCTCGTGCTGCCTCAAATGCCAAGGTTTGTATAATCTTCATCTTATCTTCCGTTTTTTCGTATTCATCCTCCCCAAGATTCGATCCTGCGTATGTACCTGCGTGAAATGTCGAAAAGGACAGGGATGTATCTGTTTTAATTCATCAAATCAGCATATTGTAAAGTAATTCATAAGGATGTAAATCATGGCGAATTATTACCTAAAAGAAATATTGGCATTTACTGCTCCATAACTTAAACTTAATAAGCGTGAATCATTAAGGGATGATTATAATGACTTTTCACGCATGGAGCATAAATTTTCCTTCTTGCTCATCGTTTTTCATATTAATGAAATGATCGCATGCTAATCTAAAGATTGATCAAGTTTTTGAAAAAACTAAATTGCATTTCTAGCCTCATTGATGACAGATCAGTAATTATTAGACTTTAGTATGTTATAACTAGACTCAGTCGGAATCACCATGATGGCCTATGCCTATTAAAATCCATGAAATTTCCTATGAAAAATCCATTATCATCTTCAAGGTGATATTCAGCAATTCATCACCAACTGCTAAGTGTTTTTCTTATAGAATGACCGATATAGCTATGAGCTACTTCTACTTATTTTCCTGAGAAATATGGATGGGGCTTTTGATAGTTCCTGGTGAATTCATTGAAAAACTGCAATTGAAAAACTTCTGAAACACTGAAAAGAAATTGAAAAACTTTGCAAATCATTTAGGCTCTAAATTCAGTCCTGGTGTTTATTCTTTGTTTGCTTAAGCTATTGCTTGCTTAATTGGAACAAAGAGTTCTGCCCTTTATCGCATTTTCGCACAGAAAATGAGAAAATATTTCTTTGAGACTTTCAAACGGCCCAGCTCAATAATAACCGAAACTCTAAAAAACTGAATTTTGATATCAATAGATATATAAGAAAAATGGGCTTATTATGCTAATTTTAAATATAGAAATTTCATTAAGTTTAGTTTTACCAATTAAAGGCTACGAGCCTGAGAAAACTTGCCTGATTTTCAAAAAAAGGGAGAAAGACCCCCTACAAATATTAGAATCTTAGAATTATTAGAAAAATTACATATTAGAAAATTACAAATATTACAATATTAGAAAAATTACAGCATCAGATTCAGCGTACCATAAAACCCTATTGAAGGAGTTTCAAGCTCCTATTTGCAATAATATGGATTTTGTCTTTTTTTGCCATTTATTTGCCGTTTGTTTGTTTTTTGTTGTTTTTTGTTGTTTGTTTTCCCCAGGGTTGATCGTATCGACCCAGTGGTCCTAGAATATCGTGAGAGGGCTCATTTGAACAGAAATCAAAATTTCTAGTGCCCTTTTAAGTGACCGAAAATATTGGAGGGCAACCTGGCCCTCCTCCCCTACCCTTTTTTCCCAAAGTCGTTCGATCAAAATTTTGAGATACCCATTTTGCTCATCATTGTCCAAAGGCCCAATAGCTAAGCCTTTGGATATAACATCACCCTCACCCCCACAGCCCCAGGGGAAAGATTTTTAAGTTGTTAAATTTGCCCATTTTTTAAACATAGTATCTGTTATTGTGCAGTATTTTTTTTACCATTTTTGGGTGGGGGATTTTTTACTGTTTTTTTCACGGGGGAATTTCCTATGGGGAAGAAAGTCTCCAGGGGTTGAACTTGTCAGGGGAAATTATGCACTGGGGGAATTTGCCAGATTTCCTAAATAAAATTCTTTTTAAATGTATTGCTTTCTCTTTTCCGTCTCAATTTTACGCGTGGAATTTTAAGGGTAATTGTCCGGGATAAATTGTCGCCGGGATTGAACTGTCTAGAGGATATTTCCTTGGGGAGGGTAATTTCTCCGTGGAGGTGGGACCAGATGTCCTGGAATTACTTAAAAACGGTCAGAAATTAAATAAAAAAAAGACAACAAGTTTTTCAAATTAAAGTAAAGAGCAACATTAAAACTTAAAAACAAAAAAATGATTACGTGCATTAAGGGGATTGCCCCCTCCTCTAAAGTTTGAGTACCTCCTCCTGCTAGAGTTTGAATTTTGTCCCAATTCTTTAAGAACGACTTCTGAAACACAAGGGTCGTTTAACTAGAACAATAGGAAGCTTTTTTAAAAGTACTAAAACATTTTAGAGTAAAGAGCGAGGTGTTGAGGAGGGGGCAATCCCCCTCATAGACGTAATAAGTTCTGTTTGTTTTAAGATTTAAAGTTGCTCCTTATTTTCATCTGAAAAAGCTTGTTTTTTTTTAATTTAATCTCTTATAGCACCGAAAACGGGAAGAAAGGGATTATCCCCCTGCCTAATTGCAAGCCAGATACTGGCGTTATTTACAGAAATATAGAAAACGAAGAATTTCCCAGAGAACTGGAAAATTTCAGTCATCCTCCCAGTTTACAAAAAAGTTGAAAAGACAGAGTGTGTTAATTATGGAGGGATATCTATCATAGAAATTGCAGCCAAATCATTTGCCACCATTCCACTACGTAGATGCCAAACAGCCAGAGATAAGCAAGCACGGTAAAACCAGTTCGGATTCCGGTCTGGTAGAGGATGCTCGGGTACATTCTCCCTGTGGAATATTCTCCTTGAAGAAGGCATGCCACAGGAATTTGATAAAATATTGGAAGATTTATTACGAAGGATGTGTTGCATCCCGAGTTAGAGTTCACGAGGAAGAGTCGACATTACTCGATGCGTAGGGAGGGAGGGGGGGGGACAGTGCTGTATACTCTCGCCGATTCTATTTAATTATAGTGTTAATTAGATCCTTACCCATATCCTATGGGGATTTGTAGGAAGAGTTGTTGGTAGAATTGTCAACGTGACGGACATTGAGTACACAGACGATGTAATCCTTCTTGGGCCGGACCTAAACTCAGCCCAGCAAATGCTTAACAAAGTGGCACATTTCTCAGCCTCCCTCGGTCTACGAATAAACACGAAGAAAACAAAAATTTTTCATTTGAACATCACTACAGACTACCAACTAACCCTTAATGGTCTCCTACTTAAAACGTTTGACAGTTTCGTTTATCTTGGACCCGAGGTTGATTTCGATGGGAGGATATGATCAAGATACCAACAGAAGGATGTCTAGAGCTCAGGCAGTTTTTGTTTAGCTTCGTCAACATCTCAAGGTCCGTCGAGAAATTAGCTAGCGAAAAAAGATAAACATATATAAGTCGACAGTGAGGGCAGTCCTACTCTATGATGTTGAATAGTGGCCCGTCAAAGCAACTCACGGACATGCTCTAGAGACTTTTGACTTCCATGGCTGATATTCAATTTTACGCGCCCGGACGTCAGATCAGACTTCAAACGACGATATCCACCGACATTGTTTCAACATTGGCATAATCTCAAGCGTCATCAAGCTCCGCCGGCTCCGCTGGCTTGGACACGTTTTGCGTCGCCCTAACGAACGCCTCATTAAACAGATACTTCTCGTGGAACCATTGTCAATAAGCCGTAGAAGAAAAGTAGGGAAATCTAAAAATTGGTGGTAACTCATTAGGCAAGATATAGAGCCTGCTGGAGGTTTCCGTATATTCGGCCACAAACTGGACAAGCAATGACATTAGTAATGTCATAATGTATTCCACAACATCCCTAGCAGGATTTCTACAACACCCTTTGTTCCACAACACTCCTAGCAGGATTCCGACAACATCCCGGGATTCCCGTGACGTCATTGAAGACGCACCCCTGTTTTAAATGGTGTTACGTCAGTGTTTACTTTTGGTAAGACACGCCTCCAGAATACAAGCGGTTCCTGTGTTAAATGGTCAGGTGTTATGTAATAGAGGATGACACCATCTTGTGTGACCTTGCTTCAGTATTAAAATTGAGAAATTCCTGGGGGTAAAGGAGCCCTCATAGGTTTTTTAAAGAAAAATGTAAATTTTTAAAGGGAAAAGGAGGTTTTAAGAGAAATCTTAGGGTAATGTAGGTTTTTAGGAAGATTCTTGGGGATAGGAGAGCCCTCATGGGAGTTTAAATGGTAATGTAGGTTTGTAAGGAGAAATAAGGTTTGTTAGGAGAAATCTTAGGTAATGTAGGTTTTTTAAAGAGAAAGAAGGTTTTTAAGGAAAATCTTAGGTAATGTAGATTTTTTTAAAGAGAAAAGAAGGTTTTCCATGGAAATTCTCGGGGATAAAGAACCCTCACTGGTTTTCAAGTGGACATGTAGGTTTTTGGGAAATTCTTAGGGGGTGAAGGCACCCTCACTAGTTTTTAAATGGAAATGTAGGTTTTTAGGGAAATGCTTGGGGGAGGGGGGGGGGGTTGGTAAATGAGCCCTCACTGGTTTTTAAAGAGAAAAAATGGTTTTTAAGGAAATTTTCCGGGGTAAAGGGACCGTCACTGGTTTTTCTAAAGGATAATCTTGTTTTTTTTTAAATACTGAAGCAGGGGCACACAAGATTGTGTCATCTTCTATTACATACCACCTGAACATTTAAAACAAAGACCGCTTGTATTCCCGAGGCGTGTCTTCACAAAAGTAAATATTGACGTAACATCATTTAAAACAGGGGTGTGTCTTTCATGACGTCACAGGAATCCCGGGATGTTGTCAGAATCCAGGGATATTTTCGAAATCCTGCTAGGGATGTTGTGGAATCCAGGGTGTTGTGGAAATCTTTCTATGGATGTTGTGGAAAACATTTTGGCATTACTGCTAATGGCTGAAGTTTGCCAAAGAAGTGGCACAAGACCGGTCATCATGGTTGACCCTAATTCAAAAGCTTCGTTCAGATGCCGGGTGAGGCGGAAACACCTGGTCCTGCTGAAAATAAAATATTGCTTGCTTATTTGGAATAAAGAGTTCTGTCCACTTTCGCATTTTTGCTGAAATGTGAACATTTTCTTGAGACTTTCTCTTATAGTGCCTAAGAAGGGAAGCCGTTATCTTCACTTAATATTCGTCTTGTTTCCTTCAGTATTTTTGTTTGCCTTAAAAAAATCATATTCTCGATTTACTTTTGCTTGGTTTTTTATTCTTTGTTTATTTAAGTTATTACTTTCTTATTTAGAATAGGGAATTCTGTCCATTTTTCAGTAGTGGGGACCCAATAGATACTGATCTAGATCTAAAAATAGCCTATTATGACGATAAATCTACTCATGTTACTAACGGGACTCCAAATAATGTGGACTAAAAATAACCAAGAGGCCCTAATAACCGCGCATAGCAACCAAAACTAACATAAGGAGGGATTTTCAATATAGTTCATGTTAGTAAGAGAATATAATTCAAAGAAAACAGTTTGATTATACTCGTTTATTTGACAAGATAAATATTTGCAATAATGAGTGGTATGTTTACACGATGAGAAGTTGATAGCGGTAGCAGCAGTAGTAATAATACAAAGACGAGAGTACCAAACATAGCAGTAGAAATTACAAGAGGATCTCGACTAAGCCTCCTTGAATGAGATGACGTATATGCAAGATATGTGATGTCGTTGAGTAAATTTAAATTTGATGAACAAATATGCTTTGCAGCGAAAGTTGATATAGTGCATATACACAGATTGCAAGCTGCTTTAAATGCAATAGTGAAACATATTGAGGAGAAAAAGTTGTATCAGTAATTGTATGTGTAATATATATATATATATATATATATATATATATATATATATATATATATATATATATATATATATATATATATATATATATATATATATATATATATATATATATATATATATATATATATATATATATATATATATATATATATATATATATATATATATATATATATATATATATATATATATATATATATATATATATAATATATATATATATATATATATATATATATATATAATATATATATATATATATATATATATATATATATATATATATATATATATATATATATATATATATATATATATATATATATTATAGTTGTAATTATACACATAATCAAAATGTTTCGAAATCGAAAATGCTCTCTTTTTTCTTGTTAGATTTTACTAGGTTACCAAATTTTCTTGAAGGAGAAAAAAAACTGCTTAGTCTGAAGTCAGCTGTGACAGTGTTAGGATTGAAGAATGAATGAATTTGAGAAAGAGAGAATTATGTTGAATCTTTTGATTATGGATAAATGTTTGATTCTAGATGATGATTTTCTGGGGTTATCTCTTATAAGGAAAATATTTTCTCAAAGAATACTTGACGATATAATGAGAAATGATTCCCCATCATTGGACTATTGTATGCAACTCTTCCGATGTGACTCAAATGCATTTACTCAATTTATTGATATATTAATTGAAACAAAGCAAAATAATATTCTGGTTTTACTTTTGATTACACTTCCTTAAAATTTGAGATGAGAACAATAAATCGAGAAGATTCTGTTCAAACAGTTTTTGTGATGTCACACAATTACTCCTCTTTCCTCCCTCAATTTATCGTTTGTAAATCAGTTTCATTTTAGCTATGCAGTGCAAATTAAAGAATGTAATTCTTGTCTTGAAGATTTTTGTGACTCTCACCCTAGAGGACATCTATGTTCAAATTGTCACTATGATATATGCGATCAGTGGGAGAATACATATACCAGTATGATTAGAAAGAACCCTAAGCGAGATTTCAGTTTATTTCTAAGAGACTAGGATCGTCGTGGTTTTAAATTATTTTGGGAGGATGAATCAGGTCTACGATTCAACTGTTGGGGTAACAAGACAATTTGGTTTCTACGTCATCGTTGTGAAGACCCTAACTACTATAACTATAAACCTACTTATTTTTACTTAGCTGTTACAGAATGTAATTCACCATTTGAAAATACAGTATGTGATATTGCTTCAAATAGGCAAATTGAAACAGGTGAATTCTACAGTATAAATGAAAATAGTTTCATTGACTATACAAAGAGATACAATAAGAGGGAAGTTAAATTGTACTATAGAAAATGTGACCCTGACTTTGCAGCCAATAAAGATCAATTTATAGTAAATTCAAATGATCCACCATCATTAAATGTTCTCGACACTTGCCTACACACTCTAGAAGAAGAACAAGAAATCTAATGGCGAGAAAAAAGTCATTGAGGCGTATATACATTATATTTATCATTAAACAAATTTACATACATTTTAAAGCATTTCATTCGTAGAGCACTAAAATCCATATTATACAGGCATGAGAGTATATTTTCCACCTCAAAGTCATTCAGGCAAGGATTGTCTATGTAAGTGTTGAGAAACTGGTTGTAAGTATAACCACGACATCTGAAAACGAAATATAGTAGTGTATGAAAACCACAACTTTTAGTCGCTAGATCCTGCATCCTCTTCCGGTTTTGAATAATAGTTTGCCCACTGCTTTTAATAAAATTTTTGATGTGCGGAGTGTAGAATTTATGTGATAGGCCAAGAGGATGAAAAAATTCAATGTTCTTCAATGTTTGAAAGAAACACAGCCAATGACCTGTCTTTACACTCGATGGACTACTATCAACAATGATAATGGCATTGTTAACACTTTGAATTTTTTCAAGGAGGTCCAATGGTATACAATAGGATTTGTATTTGGGCATATATGAATCCATACTAAATATGCTGATTACTTGACTTGTGTTCATGGTGCATAATATCTAGTAGAACCTACCTTCAGGAGTGACTTCCCAGTAGTTTTCAAATTGATTTAATGAGATTAATATAATACTCTCAGCTAATGGCTCAGCAAATGTGCACTCTATACGTACACTCCCCGTGCTTACAATACTCATATCTTGAGTGCCAGACAAGTCCAGAATAATGGTACCATGAGTTTTAGCAAACACTTCTTCGGTTTTACCATTTTCAAATAGTTGTAAATCTCGATCTAGGGATTGCATTGTAAACTCATACAGTGTCTTATAGGATTTATCAATAGATACATTATAGAGTGGGATTCCATTTACTTTACACAGAAGAGATGAAAGTCCAAACATTTCAAATTTACGTGGGCAACTTGTCCACGGTCCTATTGCACTAGAACTTTTTACAAATACCATGAGTCGGGGTAGGTGCATGAGCCCGTGGCAATATGAAGCTGATTGGTGATTGTTAGAGGAACAAGTAGTTTAATATTATTTCCATTAGCTGCAAGTTTTTCCACTGCCAAAGCAACAGAACTCATAACCTGCTACTTTCGTACATGAAGTATTGCCGAGGTGAGAGAGTGTTACATCAGGATTGGCTGGAAGTTCCTTTCGTAAAATGAAATTGGATGGAGCAAGCGTAAATTTTATATCCACTTTAATATTTGGTGGTAGCCATTGGGGTATATTAAATGTCTTATGATTTTTCCCGACTAGATGTAATTCACTAGTTGTCGCATTTTTATGTGCATCTGTACTATCAGTATCTGTAATATATCCATATCCATTGGATGAACCCTTCAATTGCTTGTAAGACTTTGGTGTCATCAACATAAGCTGTATATAGCTCGTACCAGTGCTTCATTTATGTAGTGCTCACCAGTGTTCCATTTATGTAGACACTGATTTGTCGAAATAAATTATGTAATATACAATTTTCATAGGATATTCCATCGGCAAGAAATGGCATTGTATTGTCAAATTTTTTGACTATCACATGTAAATCTATAAATGTCAAAGAAATACCCATATAATAGTCTTCATTGGAATGCATTTCAAAGTTGATATTTTCAGAGAGCGTATGCTGGGGATAGAATTGTTTATAGTAACCATGTTTTGAAATCACATCAACATATTCTGCATTGAATAAATTTAAAGATGAAGTGTTTGGCGGATGGGCATCCTTGTGCGGTAGGTATGCCATTCTTCAGTCTAGGAAAAGAAATCCTGTTCTGATCTAACAATTCTCTTCCTTTAACTTCTTCTTCTTGTTTTTTTGCTTCTTTTCTTTGACAAGAGTGATGTCTTTCGTTTCTGAGCTGAGTAGAGACTGATGAGTGATGTACTGTTTGTCAACATTTTTAAACATTTTCCATTTGGTCGAGATTTCAATTGTTCGCCAAGGCTTCGTGCACTGGACCTAAGATTTATGAATCACTTTTTTTAAATCCTTGCCAGATCCCCAATCGTGTAGTGTAGAGGGTGCAAAATTTGTCGCAGCCAGTACAATATATTTTTTAGCCAATGATAGTGGAGACTGAAACAGCTTAGCAAACCAAATGCCAAGACCATAGCCCAATATTGATGAATGACCTTTTTAATAGTGTAATCCATTGCCCAGTTATCTTGGCCCAAGAGTAGCAACGTCGCAAACAATATCAGGACAAAAGAATGCTATTTTTCTAATAGACATCTTGTTATTGACCGACGATGGGTCGAAAATGACACGTAATGACGGCCAAAACTTTTGTTTGCTAGAGGATCCCCTAATTCAGTTCTTATTGTTAACTGACAGAGTTCCAAATAGGAAGTGTTTACGGGGATATAATGAAGATGCTTTATATTGTAATGATGAATATTATATAGACTGGCTTTTCGTTCAAGAACTCGTAGGAGGGGAACGTTGCTATTGCCAAATCTGGATGTATCAACGAATGAAGTATACAGAAATATACAAGTGTCCGAGGAGAAGGCAGGCGGATAGTTGGCAAAAATGACACTAGTGCTTACATCACTTTTACCATTGATTGTATTGTGTTTAAAACCAAGGAAATCTTCTAGATTACCATTGGGAATAATATTTTCATTGGCAATGGGTGAATTAATGTAGATCTTGCGCCCTTCCTTTGAATAGTTGAATTGAACGGCTCCTTTTTTATGAGCAGAAATTCTTTTATTGATAGCACGACGCAAATCAGTCATACAAATGAGTACCTCGTATGGTAATATGACAAATGGATATTCAAATAAATTCATCTTTTCAATTATATGTCGATCGCTAACGAATGGCTAGTCATATTGTCTAATTTATATATCATATATGTGATCTTTTCTCGGGATATAATTTGTATTTTTGAGAATACAGTCGACAAGAGCAACTTCATACTCGCCATCGAATTTAATGGCGGGAGAGAGTTTTGTCCATAAATCACTTGTTTTATTCAAATCATTGATGAGTAGATCAGATACAATGGTCATGAATGTCACATAGAAATCAGTGGGAATTGTTAATGTCTTCAACTGCTACCCAAGAATTAGAATCAGAGCTGTATCCTAGCCAACGATCAAGCAACTGTTTTTTCCCCCCGTGTGTATGACTCTTTAATATTTTCTAAGTTCTATAGATTTCATTATCGTTTTTAACTTTTTATGATTCATAGTATAAAAACCGTTGATAATCTCATCATCTTTGGTGTCTCAGAGTCGATATGTGCTAGGATTTTTGACACTTTAAAAAGGTCAGTGGACCATAAGTAATTCCCATTTTCAAAAGTATTAATTGTTCTATTAATTCGAACAGTATCGCCAACACTGAATTTTTTCTTCACAACCTTTTCACTGGAACTGGATTATTGTTTAAGAAAAGTGTCAAGTGGATTTTCGCCTCGATGAGCTTCCTGAGGACAAACTTTGGAAAGAGATCGATGGGGTGGTTGATTATAAATTTGCATGATTTTATCTAAATCATGAATAAAAGCAGCAGTATTTTCCAATGTATAATATCTCGATATTAAAAGTTGAATAGTTCTTATCAGTCGTTTGGCTAATGCAGCCTTTATTGGACTATGACTATGATAGAACATTGTATTATATTTCAATAATACCTTTTCCACATGTTGATTAACAAATTCACTGCCACGATCACTTTGAATTTTTCTATAACTATCTTGTTCAAGAATACTTTCTATATATTTGTAGGGTGTATTGTGACGTCTTTGAATCTCTCCTAGAGTTAAAAGATCTACTTGCATTATATGCAGTGTAAAAAGGCTTTAGTTTGTCGATAATGATTGCCACGAACCCTATGATTTCGATGTAGAGTGCAACTTGGTTCATTTTGTAAATACTCTTTTGCACTTTTTCAAGTGTCACCACTGACGAATTTATAACGTGTTTTGGGGGAAATTAGACTTCCCACTTCACCAATATTTTCATAACAATGTTTCAAAACTTCAACCATTTTTAATGCAATCACTTAGTGTAATGTCCGCTACCCTTTTGCATACTAGATGGTGGTGGCGATGAGTTGATATCAGTACGTCTTCCCTTTTGTCTAGCAATAGCCAACGGTGTTATCAAATCAATTTTTCTACTACTACTATGCTGCTAGTATTTTCCAAGATTGATTTAAAATCTTCTTCTTCTTTTTTAAATGGTGTTGGTGCTGTTGTTAGTGGACTGGCACTATGTTCCTTTAATTTCTTTAGAATTTTCTTATTGGCAATAAATATCATAAATCAAATCGAGTAGATTATGACTTTTCCCTTGAATTTTAATTCGTTTTCCAATGCTGTTGACATGAAAAGAGTGATCATGAGGACCATCACTTTCCAACATGAGATATGTTAACACTCTTTAACGTTGTTCGCGATATAAGTGTGGCAGTAGGTTTCCAATAGTTCATACTATTGAGTTCAATTTCTCCTCCTTTGATTGTGTTGTTTTTGTTCCAGCAGCAGCAGCAGAATCTTGAAAATATGCTTCCTTTTTGGGATCAATGACACTTACATTGACTGGTCTCTCACGATAGGGTTTATGTTTTTCCACTCGTCAAAGTGCATCTGGAAGTAAAACTAGCTTTATATCATCGGCAATATTCTCATCATTAATGAATTTACTTAGATTGTCCTCAAGTGTTCGACGGGTGAAAGGGCGAGTTCTATTGGGGTTAATTTGTAGGGGTTAGCCATATAGAGAAAACAGTTTACAAGTCCTGCAAATATTGGCAGAAAAGTGTTAAAAAACTACCACCCGCCTGGAGAAGAAGTTTTCTTTTAAACTCTTTTCCTTTGTTTTTACAAGCCAAGGTACGTACAATGGAACGATGTTGCTTTATCTGCTGTCTAACACCTTCTGGCAACTGTACATTATCCTCGGTTAAATTTAAACAAAGTTCAGATATTAGAATAATAAATTCTTTGTCAATGCCATATTTGAGTGTGGCTTTTCTTAGTGGTGGTTTTGAAGTGCTTAGAACGGAAAATAAGTGTCTATTTTCATGTAGTTTCTTCAGTGTCATTATGGCAACTAATAGCCTTTTCTACTGTTCACGGGAAGATATAGGGTAATTTCATTGTCAAAAATATCTATGACAACACGTAAATCCTCTAGTGTATTCTGATTAAGATCCAACAGAATGCAACCATAGGGTTTATTTGTTGCCTGACTGTACGCTAAAAGTAGAAATTTTAGAGCACCGGGATATTTTGGTTATTGAGAGTTATTAGAGAGCTTGAATCACGAACAACTCTGTAAATAATATAGTAGGTACAGTTCAAAGAAATTGTTCTCATACAGTTGCTCTGATGAAAGAGATTGTGCAGAACTAGGGTTATGGAAATCTGTTCACGACAATTGTAGCATTTCCTGAGACCATTGTTCGATGAATTCAGCTAAATCATCAATAATCAGCCAAGATTTTGGCTCAATAATATTGAAATCATGAAGTCCCGTATGAATTGTACCGCCATAGTATCGGTTGCAGCAGCAGCAATAGCCTTTATTTGGTCATATGACTCTTGCCAAACATTATAGCAGTAGTAGATTTTTTCGGCTTTTTCATAAACGTTTTATTACATTTTTTAATTATTTTAGTTAAACGTATCGTTTTGCAGGATATTGATGGACCACAAAGAAACGACCTGAATGGTGTTTTAAATTGATACATATTTGATGTTCAACAGCTGGACTACAACTAACTGTAAAATATACTTGTTTAATGAATAAATAATTTCAATAGTCAGCAGTCCTATTCCTAGTACGATGTTTAAAGAATAAAACAACAAAAACAACAACAACAACAAATTAAGATCATATTTTCTTTTATAAAGACAATTAACATAAAAAAAAGCAAATTAGCTCTTTACAACAACAACAACAAATATTTAATACACATAATATCACAGAACTCTGGAGAGACAATAAAATCAACAATATTTATTTTATTCTATTTACAACCTTTACAACAACATCACACATAAATACATATTTATGAGATCCCCCAACTCCCAAGGGCGGCCGCTGCGGCACCTGAAGGCCCAACCAGAAAGCACGGGGGGTCCGCTGTGGCGGGCCAGGCCGGGAGACAGTTGCAAAAACAATAATAACTCTGTCTTGTATACGCATATAAATATTAATTGAATGTATTAAGAAAAAAGGAAATTTTCCCACCACATCACCCACCTAGCAATAGTATTATTATTTAATTTATGTTCATCTATCCAGACCGAGTTGTTATCTATAGTCTATACATTCACCTCGATCTGATAGTGTCCATGGGGATGTACCTTCACACCAAGCTAACGTACATAGACATGGTCCGATATGGCCGACACAGAACTTTTCTCTACTCTAACTGTGTAGTTATTAAATTGTAAGGAACTAATCACCAAGACTTTCGCTCTTGGTACTAAACTACTTTCCACACAGTTTCTATAAACGATCATGTCGAAATTATTTTTCACATAGTGTAAAGGCACACCCTTGCACCCTTGTTTGATATCTTTATTGTATGTTTCCACACAGTTAACCTTTGGACCTGGAAACACACCATTAGATATTAAATCGGTCCCTGTCTTTGACTTTAACATCATCAATAGATTTGGGGTCTGCTGCTTCACTAACTCAGGATAAATGGACTCATTCTAATTGGTAAAATCCATTCGAGACCTAGTGAATTTACCATTTTCCAAATCTTCTAATAAAGTTTCAGTTTTTAATTTTAACTGGAGTTAATCAGTGTCTCCATAGTACACCTGAACTCCCCCTCCCTCGGCCATTGTTCCTTACACACATTGTAAAAGAATGACAACATGAGAATCTTAGAGATTTTTAGTACTGAACTGTCACCTGCCATATTTTTATTTAAAACAACATTTTTTTTTCTCTGTGTAATAGAACCTTATTAGAGTTTATGACAATGAATTTTGTGAAGTTGGAGTCTGCAACGATTTGAGCACATTCTTTTGGGTTGGTTACAACGTCATATTGACTCCTGTTTCTTACTTTTTCATATTTTTTTCCAAATGCTTAATTTAAAATGAGCTTATAAATTTCTATTCAACCTTCGTTTTTGGCTGTGAACGTTTACTGACAAAAGTGTCAATAAACGTTTTCAAATAAGGGTTTTGATCGAATTGGAGGGCCCTCTGTATGTTTGCAACCCTGAAACCATTGGCTACCATCCATCGCAATAGCACATGATGTACGACTATAGCTCGGAAACTGGTTTTGATTTGAAGGGGTCAGTGCATACCCTTATCTTCGGACAAAGACAAATTGTATAGAATCAAGGAGTCCTTGGTCACAGGTATATTTATGCACGGGAAAACAAAATCTTTTACCGAGTCATGGAGCTCCATTGGTATTGCACCTTCAATTTAAAAAAAACATTCTTGTGGTCCAATCCCCTCAACAGTGTGAATGTCGGGGAATTTGGAAGCACAAGTATTGTCAAGCTATTTGTAATTACCATACGGCAAACAGTAGTGACACATTGCCAAGGGATATAGGGAATTTATATCTAAGAAAATTGCATCGGACTTCACACCATCGACAGATTTCTGCCCAGTTGGATCAGTTTTCATAGCACGGTCCCCTTGAAAAACATACCCCCGGCCCTCATTGATCTTTCTACAAATAAGTACTGATCCACGTCGGTTATCAGACTTTTTTCTTATTTACTTATGTTTAGATTTAAATCCATCACCAGATGAGGAGTTGAAAAATAATAATCTAAGTCCAACCCAAATTCCAAATAGATTTATTCGTGTTCTTATAGACAATGTCCGAAGGAGTCAATACATCACTTGCCAAGTCCATTTTGCAATAACTCCATCCATTTTTTACATCTTCCCTTGGCCCAAACCCTCTTTGCAAATTCATAGTCCGCAGTGGTGCATTGACTGTCAGTAAATGAATTATATAATATTTCAATGGGCAGTGTGTTAATGCACAGTGTGCATTGACGGTTCACAATATGAAAGATCATGCTGTACATCATTGCCTTGTGCAGTCATCACAGAAGCCCTGATAAGTTCATGCTTGCTAGGACCAGCATATACAATCACAGTCGCCCTTGTGGGTGGTGGTGGTTTCACCATCTGAGTACTATGAGCGGAAGTTGATAATTTTGCCTTCTTTGGTATAGGTTCTTGTTCAGAAATTTCCTTAGATAAAAATTGTATTTAGTTTTACTGATAGTTTTATTCTTAATAAGTTGGATGTCCCCCACCTCCCTCCCTCCTCCACATTTATGTATTTACCTTTATTTAAAGCATTTTAATTAGCCCTGATATCTGTTAGAATGCTGGAAACAATTTAAAAGTCACTCTCTTTCACGGTCATGGTCTAACAAGGTTACTAGCCTATTCAGAGACTAGTGGAGAAGATATTTGACAATTAACCGGTTTTACATTCTAATATTATGCGAGACACTTGAATAATAACACTCTATTGCGCTCAGTTTAAAGAAAGTCACTAGGCCATTAAGAAGCTAGTAGACATTAGTCTATAAAGAAAAACGGGTGTTTGGCATTTGGATGTTTTTTTTAAATTCTAAGATTTTGCGAAATACAGTTTTTTGGATATTAACGATCTTTCGTCAAAGTTGAAAAAATTCATTAAGCCATTGAGATACTACCGGATATTAGGTTAAAAGGAAGTACGTTGAAATATAGTTAATTTTCATTTGATTTTTCCCCCGTTAAATTATCGTGTTTCTATGTGCTTTAATCCTTTATAAATTTTCGTGTACAAATATGGTTCTTAGACTATTGAAATGCAAGATCTATCGAAACTATTTGAACGGAGAAATATCTTAATTAATTTTAAAGAAACTATTTAATTATGTAAAAGAAACTTACATCGAAGAATTGGTTAACGCCATTTTGATTGTCCAAAATATGTGTGTCGCTCAGTCAAGAATAGAACTAATAGTGATAGCATACTGGCAGTTGTAACATATATTTGTATGTTCGAATTCGAAGGAAACTATATTAAAAATAGAATTTCTGTTGCATTGCATATAACACTTTAGAATAGATTATTCTTAGTGAGTCCTTATTCGGAGCCCCGTTAGTAACATATTATCGTCATAGGCTATTTTTAGATCTAGATCAGTATCTATTGGATCCATACTAATATTTTCGTATTTTCACCCAGAAAATCAGATGAACCGTTTGACTCCATTATTATTATTATTATTATTATTATTTTCAATGCTGTTAATATAAAGGCTTGTTAAATTTCATTGAAAAATCAGACATCTAGCCATTTTGTTACCCCCTTAGGATATCTGAATGACACTTCAAGGCACCCATTTTGCACATTCGCTGTGGTTGCTCAATTTTTCATGTGGGGGAATTTTCTTTAGGGGGGATATTCGGGGGGAATGCTCTATTGAGAAATTTTCTGCGAGGGGATTTTTCGGTGTTGGGAATTTTGCGAAGGATACTTTTCCAAGGGGAATTTCCCGGATAAAATTATCTGCAGGGGAGGGGTATTTTTCCTTGGGAATGCCTATCACCATCCAAAATTACTTACTTTGGGGAAATGTTGAAAAAACACATTTGGGTAAGAACCCACAAGTACAACATTTCAGATTTTGTGCTATAGTTCATCTCCATTATTTTGGGTGATGAGGAATACAACAGGCTAGTTGAAAAAATATGTTTGTCACCATTCCTAATCAAAAGAAGTGGAGTTATTTTCTGTTGGAGCCCAAGATTGAGGCATCTTTATCATGCAAAATCTTTTTCCCCTTTGTAGATAATAAAATAAGCAATATGCTTTGAGGCATGTCAGGATTATCAACAAATGTAGAAAATTTACTCCCCAATTAATGTTAGATTTTGGTCATAATCTTTCAAAAGAATTTATTTAATACACCCGTCTAGTTATATATGGCTAGACTTTCTGCTTGTTTGTTCTTGCTATATGGTTGTTTCTTTTTCTTTGGGAATCGTAGGGTTTACAATAATAATTTAGGCTTTCTCAATTCAAAAGGTGTTAATTTATATTTATTTTACCCATTTAATATTCGTTGCCAACACTCATAAATTCAGACTACTTTATAGTTAGATTCTTCTGTGTTTTTTCCAAATATGTTATATACCGTGTTCAAATCGTGGAAACCGTTAAGAAATGAAGTTTCAAACATTTTCATTCTTGGCCAGGTAAATATATTTGAAAATTAGTAAAACTTTCTATTTATAAATAACTGCTTGTTAATAATTGTGAGAAAAGCATACTGTCATTTTTTTCTGCCTCTTGGGCAAAATTCATGCTTTGTAACATAGTGCTTTTTCATCATTCCAGTCAGACATGTCAGACTCTTCCGTTCACTAAATCTAGTATGACCTCCTCGCTTCTAGTAAATGGGGCGACTTAAAGCCCAAGTCGATCAAATTCAGAAGCTTTTGTCTTAGTTTTAGCAAAAGGCTTGTACTCCATCTCTAAATTTGATCGGAATTGAACTACGATCCCAGACTTAACTCCACATGACTATCAGTATTCATCATACAAATATAATGTAAATCTTCAGGAGAAAAGTTTAAGATTTCTGGAGAGCCAAGAACTCTAAATAGATGTGTTTGTTTTGTCCTCAAAAGATGTTTACTTGACCTTGCCTACCGCGTTTCAGACAGCATTTAGGGACTTGTCCCTTTTCCATCATGGAAAGTTGTCCAAGGTGTTTCCATCAGAGATACACGCCTCGCAGCAAGTCGAAGTTGAGTTTTTAGATTCCTCAAAAGGTCGTTCTCTATATATAATCCATTTTGCGTAGACGTATAGGAACCACTGAAGCGTATCAAGTTGAAAGAACTTTATCTGGGTCATCCCCTAGAGCACTCTTGAGATTGAATGACCATTATCTAGGTCATTCTCTATTGAGTTTCCATTTTGCAGGGACATATAGGAACCACTGAAGCGTATCAAGTTGAATAAGGCCCCCCCCCCCCAAACTTTTTGGCCCCCCTTTTTGTGGGAGATTGTGACACAAAAGGCCCCCCTCCCCCCAACGTTTTGGGCCCCTACACCTCCAACTTTTTAGGCCCTTCCCCCCATTTTTTTATACTTTTTTGAAGTTTTTTTTAACTTTTTTATTTTTTTAACATGGTATTTTTTCAACTTTTTTTTTACATGTCATCGAACGAGATGAAACATACTTAAAACATTTAAACTTTACATTTAATATTTTACAAACTCAAAATGAGAATGGTATAGATATGTTAGTCAAGACCTTTACTATTAGAAAAATAATGTTTGTAGTAGCACTTTTTTTTTACTGAATTTTTTTATGCACAGAAATTATTCAACTTTTTTTCGTATCTAAAAATTATATGAAATATGCTTGCAGCTCTAGCAATCGTATTCTATGCTTTCTGAAAGACACGACGCGGCTTTCCCACTGGTACTCTATGGCGGGTTATTGACACTACCTGGTTTTTCGCATCTATTAAATCAGTATTTTTTACGCAGTGGAACGATAAACACATAAGTCGTATCTTTATAAAAGTGAAGATGGAGCATTTTAAGAAAGTGTGTTCACATGTTAATGGTATTGCAGCATTGAATGCCGACAAGGAGAAGTATTTGAGCTATGAAACAAGTACAAGTGGTAGCCCTATTGGAAATACCACCCTTTTTTCAAATAACTGCATTCGCGTTACGTTCATTTAGGTTCACTTAGCGTGGCGCACAACGCTAAGTGAACCTAAAAGAACCTAACGTGAATGCAGTTATTTGAAAAAAGGGTGGTAATGTAGGTTGGCTGCAGGTGCCTGGGTGAAGAAAAAATCAGCTGTACTGTCATTTAAATCATACTTGAAACAGATGGTAGCACTCGATTTAGTAAAAAAAAATGAGCCTAGCTTTTTGCATCTCTTTCTCACTAGGCCCCTGGGATGAATTCAAGAAAGAGTTTGTTACTTACTTACTTACTTACAATTTTTTTTCATAGTTTACGGAATGAAATATCCGTATTTTCCGTATTGTGTATTCAAGAGATCAATTCGAAAAGAGTTTTCTATTTAACAATTTTTTCATAGCTTCTTGATTGAGATTTCTGTATTGTCTATTCCATAGATGAGTTCAAGAAAGAGGTTGTTACTTACTTACAATTTTTTCATAATATCATAAATGAAATTTCTGTTCTGTGTTTCAAAGAGATGAATTCAAGAAAGCATTTGTTACTTACTTACAATTTTTTTCATAATTTATTGAATGAGAAGTCTGTATTGTATAGCGAAGAGGCGAATTCCATAAAAAGATTGTTGCTTACATACATTTTTTTGATAATTTCCTAAATTAAATTTGTGTATTGTGTATCCAAGAGGTTAATTCAAGAAGGAGTTTGTTGCTTACTTACAATGTTTTCATAATATCTTGAATGAAATTTCTGTATTGTGTATAAAAGAGGCGAATTCAGGAAAGAGTATGTTACTTACTTACATTTTTTTTTATTTCTTGAATGAAATGTCCGTATTGTGTATCCATGAGGAGAAATCAAGAAAGAGTTTGTTACTTACTTACAATTTAAGAAAATTCAAGAAAGAGTTTGTTTACAATTTTTTTTCTCATAATTTCCTGAATTAAATTGCTGTATTGTGCATTCAAACGGTGAATTCTAGAAAGAGTTTGTTACTTACTTATAATTTTATCATAACTTTTTGAATAAAATGTCTGTATTGTGTATCCAAGAGGCGAATTCAAGAAAGAATTTGTTACTTACAATTTTTTAATAATTTCTTGAATGAAACTTCTGCATTCTGCATCCAAGAGGTGACTTAAAGAAAGAGTTTGTTACTTACTTACAATTTTTAATTAATTCTTGAATGAAATTTCCGTGTTGTGTATGCAAGAGGTGAATTCAAGAAAAAGTTTGTTACTTACTTACAATTTTTTTTATAATTTCTTGAATGAAATGTCTGTATTGCGTATCCATGAGGAGAAATCAAGAAATAGTTCGTTACTTACTTACAATTTTTTCATAATTTCTTGTACGACTCACTTAAAAGTTTTTCTTAATTTTTTGAATGAAAGTTCAGTATTGTGTATCCAAGAGGTGAATTCAAGAAAGAATTTGTTACTTACTTACAATTTTTTTCAGGATTTCTTGAATGAAATGTCTGTATTGTGTATCCAGGAGGCAAACTCAAGAAAGAGTTTGTTACTTACTTAGAATTTTGTCATAATTTCATGAATGAAATGTCTATATTGTGTATCCAAGAGGTGAATTCAAAAAAGAGTTTGTTACTTACTTACAAATTTTTCATAATTTCTTGAATGAAATATCTGCATTTTGGTTCTTATTTACAATTTTTCATAATTTCATGAATGAAATCTCTGCATTGTGTATTCAAATTTCTGCATTTTGATTCTTACTTACAACTTTTCATAATTTCTTGAATGAAATGTCGGTATTGTGTATTCAAGAGATGAATTTAAGAAGGAGTTTGTTAGCTACGTGCAATTTTTTCATTATTTCATGAATAAAATGTTTGTATTGTGTATCCAAGAGGTGAATTCAAGATCGAGTTTGTTACTTACTTACACTTTTTTCATAATTTCATGAACGAAATTTCTGCATTTTGGTTCTTAATTACAATTTTTTCATAATTTCATGAATGAAATTTCTGTATTGTGTATCGAAATTTCTGCATTTTGATTCTTACAATTTTTTCATAATTTCATGAATGAAATTTCTGTATTGTGTATTCAAGAGGTGAATTCAAGAAGGAGTTTGTTAGCTATTTACAATTTTTCATAATTTCATGAATGAAATGTCTGTATCGTGTATTCAAAAGGTGAATTCAGAAAAGAGTTTGTTACCTACTTACAATTTGTTTCATAATTTCATGAATGAAATGTCTGCATTGTGTATCCAAGAGGTGAATTCTGGAAAGAGTTTGTTAATCACTTAGAGTATTTTCAGTATTTCTAGGATGAAATTTCTGTATTTTGGTACTTACTTACAATTCTTTCATAATTTCATGAGTGAAATTTCTGTATTGTGTATCCAAGAGGTGAATTAAAGAAAAAGCTTGTTACTTACTTACATTTTTTTCATAATTTAATGAGTGAAATTTCTGTATTGTGTGTCCAAGATGTGAATTCAGGAAAGAGTTTGTTATGTACTTACAATTTTTTCATAATTTCTTGAATGGAATTTTTTTCATTTTGGTACTTAATTACAATTTTTTCAAAATTTCATGAAGGAAATTTATGTATTGTGTAACCAGGAGACGAATTCAAAAATAAGTTTGTTACTTACTTACAATTTTTTCATAATTTCTTGAATAGAATTTCTGTATTGTGTATCGAAGAGGTAAATTCAAGAAAGAGTTTTTTACTTACTTACAATTTTTTCATTATGATATATCCAACAACGCATGATCACAAAGAATTTATTCATTCTAATACATAGATTTTGTCAATGTTATTTGGGGGCGAGGCCGAGGCCGAAGGCCTAAAAAACACGACAAAAAAAATGATGAAAATGTCATATTATCATATACGCAAAAAAGAACCATCTATTATAGAAAACTGGTGGCTTCTAGCCTGCAACCCCTGAGGGTAGGGGAGGGAGGAGTGATATTAGACGGAATTTAAGAAATATCAAGAGCTTTTAAGGAAATACCCCTTTTTCATTAAGATACATTTATGGATATTTAAAAAAACAGCTAAAAAATACGACAAAAAATAAATGATGAACATGTCATATTATCATATTCGCAAAAAAAGAACCATCTATTATAGAAAACTGGTGGCTTCTAGCCTGCAACCCCTGAGGGTAGGGGAGGGAGGAGTGATATTAGACGGAATTTAAGAAATATCAAGAGCTTTTAAGGAAATACCCCTTTTTCATTAAGATACATTTATGGATATTTTACAATATCCTAAAAATATTTTCTAGCTCCCCCCTGCTAGCCTTCATTTTCAGAGTATGCATTGAACTTGGTCGAGGCCGAAGGCCTCGACCGAGTCCAATGATTTTGAACTGAAGTTATCAGGTATTTTGCAGTAGGTTGCATAGGTTGCATCAAGATATGGCTAATTGTAGACAGAGAAAAGCCAAGACAGATAGTCCAAGTAATTGAGAGGCAAATGTTTAAATGGCTGGGGCACGGGCAAATGGCAGGAGTATGCATGACTCTCTTATTGGACACATACTTGTCAGGCTAGTTTTTGGAAAGGCATTCCTGCCTATAGTCTTAGGCATGCTGATCAAGAATTCAAAAAATGACTTAAGACCGTTAGATTGCCTGTAATGAGAGGCAAACAAGGCACGCCCGCCTATGGCCTTAAGAAGGTTGACCAAGAATTTAAAATTGACATAGGACCATAAATTTGCTTGCAATAACAGGCAAACAATCGTTTAAAGCCATCTTTATCTTTAAAATAGTATCTATTCGTTGCCTAAGCTTAGCCCTATATTCTGAAAAATATTTGAATTTGTCACAAATTTTTTTAATTTTTGGGTCACTTGCCCAAGACTCTGGGCGGGTGGGCGCCCCCAAATATTGTCCGTTATTATCCGACAAATTATCCGTTATTATCCGTTATTTTCCCCAAATATTATCTGACAAATGATAACGATAAAGAATGTTAATAAAGAATTTGTTCAATTTGATACTAAATTATGTCAGTGTTATCTGACGTATCTTTCAAAAGACATTGATAAAGAATTTTTTCACTCTGATACTTAGATTTTCTTAAGTTTATCAAGCATATCTGACAAAGCATTTTGATAAAGAATTTACTTACTCTGATACTTGTGTTTTGTGAATGTTATCTGATGTATCCGACAAAGAAGTTTATATAGAATTTATTCACTATGATACTTAGATTTGGTCAGTGTTATCAAACGTATCTGTCTAATAACATTGATAAAGAATTTATTCACTCTGATACTTCGATTTTCTCAATTTTATCTGATGTATCAAACAAAGGAAGTTGATATAGAATTTATCTACTTTAGTACATAGATTTTGACAATGTTATCCAACGTATGCGACAAAGGATGTTGATAAAGAATTTATTCAATCTGATACTTAGATTTAGTCAACTTTATCCGGTGTATCTGACAAAGATATTGATAGAAACAATTTATTCACTCTGATACTTAGATTTTGTCAATGTTATCCCATGTGTCAGACAATAGATGAATGCATATTCCTTTTCTTACATCTCCGATGTTTCAATAGACATTCTAAACGTTTGATATGCTAGCATACTCTGAATATAATGAACGCATAACAATGTAATGCATAGTATATTTTTGATGAAATAATGACACGTAAAATATTAATGCAAAAAATATATTATGATACATTATTAATATCAATGAGCAACTTTGGACATTTTGAATCTGTTCCATAAAATAGTTCAACATGTTCTCTCTTGATATTGTAGCTATTGTCTTCTCTTAGCTTGTAATCAGTAGAATAATTACTATTCCATTTTGAGTCATAAACAATATTTACTGGTGTGTCACCGACAGGTTCAATATGCGTTTCGTCTTTGGTATTATTTGATTCATTAACTTTCTGATCAATGGTAGTAACGTTTGCTGACACTTTCTTTTTCATTGATTCATCTTTATATTCCTTAGTGATATTTTCTATCAATGCCCTTTTTATTTTCCGCCAATTTCACTGTCTATTGCAACATTGTTTTTACACATATAACAGTTTCGGCACGTAGACAAGATATGGTTTATGATATTAGTAGAAGAGTAGGCCTTTTTTCCCCTCTTTGCTTTCATTATAATGCTAACACCTAAAAGATGACGATAGGTTCTATCAATAGGCAGCAAGTTACCTATAGCACTAGCAAGAAGATGCCCTTCTTCATAAACTATTATTTGTATGTTGGCATTCTCTTTGAGTACTAACTTATCTGGAAATAATGCTTACGTATATCCACCAGTTGTATAATTGAATTGTTTTGATACTCCAAAGAAATTTAATTCTTTATTGTCATGACAACGCACGCATACGTTTCCGATAGTGCTACAACTTGTACTTGTTGCATAGTTCAAATACTTCTCCTTTTCAGCATTCAATGCTACAATAACACTAACATGTGAACACATTTTTACTGGGGGTTCATCCACATGTTTAATATGCATTTCATCTTTGCTATTATTTAGTTAATTAATTGTTTGATCAATGGTAGTGGTATTTGCTGGCACTTTGTTTTTCATCGATTCATCTTTATGTTCCTCAGTGATATTTTCTGCCAATGTTTTTCACTTAATTTCACTGTCTATTATCACATTATTTTTACAGAGGTAACAGAGGTATCGAACCCCAAAAATCCATAGTGGTTGGGCCCTAATATGAACAGTCAAAGAATTAAAATTATTTTGCTGTTATTTATCTGTGATAATTATTTTAACTTCTTTTTATAAATAAGTATTTGTCAATAATCGTGACAAAATCTGAAAAGTCCGTTTTAGTTTATTCATTATTCCCTTTTGCACAGAATGTATGTCTTGTAACAGAGTGCCTTTTTGTTTACTGCAAAAAGAACGGTCAAACAGTGTTGGAGACTCTTCGGTTCACTGAATATGGTGTAATCTTCTCCCTATTTGCAATGGGAGAATTAAAGCCGCAATCGCTTAAATTTGGAAGCTTTTGCCTCAGTTTGAGCGAAAACGTTTTACTCGGTCTTTACACTTTATTATAATTGAACTAAGAGAACTTTTAAGAATCGAAATTATAGGTCATTGTATTCACACTCTTGGCTCTCTAATCCAGTGGCTCCTTAACGATTTTGGGTTATGCTCCACCTAGAAATTTCGAAAACTTTTAATCCCCTCGTGATATTTAATTTTGATATTCAAAATTTTCCCAAAACACCTTTGATGCAATGCGATACGTAAATAAAAAACTATCATGGATCTTTTTTGCTCTTTAGATGCATATGGATGTGACATCATTCACATGAATTTTTCTTTTTTTAAAATAAAGGCTCTAAAGTTTAGTCAGACAAAGGGTGCACGTCCTTCCCCTGAACCACCAAAATATTGCTGTGCCCCACCGGTGGAGCCTGCACCCCAATCAGGGCTCTACCCACATTTCATGGAGCTTTAGTTTTCACATATCTTCCTAAGAGAAAAAATGGCTTTTAATTTTTAAGTTTACTCTAAAATGTTCATCTGATCCTCATTAAAATATCTTTCTGCGATGCAGATTTGAATTTTTCGCAGCTTTAGAGTTAGAAGCAAGAATAATTATTGTTTGTTTTTTTCTTGCCTCTAGGTGCCAAATAAAATTTGACTTGGAATCAATGAACTTTCGGTGTGTAAACATTTACAGATTTTTCTCCATCTCGTTTCACCTGCAGATTATGGTGAAATTTCCTTTTTTTACTTCTGCGAAGAGCCCTGTTCAGCTGGCAAAACTCCATCGAACGAGAGCTGAACGGAATTTTTTCGGAGATACACCCTAAGTTTATATCTTTTCACCCTAAGCGCTCACCTCCTATCCTATCGGTGTGATAATGATCTGTCGGTTTTGAGGGAATTCCCCTGCTTTATTTTTATTTTTAATTAGCATTTGTTTGATAATGCTCATATTTCCCATGCTTTGTGATAAGTTCATCTTAAAGACAATCTGTTACTTCGTCGGTTTGTTCATGGCTCAGATACAAGGGTGTATCCAGGATTTTTGTTCGGTCTATTAGGGAGGGGGAGGTGCCAAATAATTAAAAAGACATATAGAATTTGTTTATATGCATTTTTGTTAGATTTTTGTGAGTCCGACAAATATTTAGGGAGGGAGCCCCCCCACCGCTCCTGAATACGGCCTTGCTCAAATGATGTTAAATATTATCTTTTCCGTTCTTATTGCATCAATGATTTTTTAATGTCTGTTATTTGCAATCATTTGTTTCATCGTCTACCTTTTCTTAAAGTAGTGCATAATGGTTCCTCGTGTTTTTTTTTAAGTTCCATCGCTATGGTAATGTTACAAAGAAGTTTTTGAATTTTGATTTACCTCCTTTTCATGAGTCCCATGTGGCATCCTATAAAACTCTACATAGAAGACTGACTTCTGTAGGTATAGTTGCTAGCTACCGCTGCAACCCGGATCATCTTATCAATTTTCCAAACCCAATCATCAGCCAAATCATTTTGTTAAGCAGCTATGCAAGGACCTACGATTTTGTTTTTACTAAACAGCAAAAAACTGGTGATTGTAAAAATATTTATCTATATTTTAACAAGGGAATATAACAATTCAAAAACCTGAGAAAAGAAAACCAAAAGTTTGAAGCTTAGTAGAAATCTTTGTTAGAAAAACATCATTACCGAATTTCTTTTCTTAGAAGTATAAGCAATGTTTTTTTAAGACATGAAAAAAATTGAAAAACATTTTAAGTTCAGTTCAGAATCGCTAAAGTTATTATGTAAAATGCAAAAAATATTTACAGTGCCTGAAAAATAATTTTTAATATTTTGATTCAAACTATAAAAATACCTGAACATTTTAAAACTAGTTTGTTTTTTTGTTGGATAAAATCAACTCAATACATCATAATGCTTACAGGTTTAAACACAATCAGTGAATAAAGCGAAAATGAATTCAATATTGAAGTTTCTTGCCGTCGGAGTTCCAGTCTGCGGCACTGCAATGTCAGTTTGGTGGGCTGTTAGAAAGTACAAGGAATCTGGAACGGGGGTATGCTCAAGACAAGATACTATATTTGACCATTCCATTCTGATTAACAAAGGCGTATGCAGCAAGAACCGTGTAAGCACATCAAGTGTTGAAGAAATCACCAAAGTTACAGAAAATCTTTTTGATGCTAAATCTTCATCAGTAAATTCTGAAAACAAAGTAGTTCTTCAAGAGAACTCAAGTGACAAAAAACCGTCATCTACAAACGCTGAAAATGAAGCAGTTCTTCAAAACCATAGTCAACCATGTAGCGTTGGTCAAGGAGCGAACCAAGACTCTAGTAAAAGGGGCTCCAGATGAGGGAGAGGAAGAATCTATTTCTCATCCAAGAACAACTGAAAAGATAGCTGGAGGCAGTAAAAACTCCAATAGTGCCAATAGTTTCAATAGTGTCATTCTCAATGGACCATCTTTAAAGCAAATATATCCAATTGGTAGCAAACGACCTGTGGATTATCCAAAAAATGCGGAGGAAGCCATTGGTGATGCTGGAATGACTGTATGTCGCTTTGCAGCCAAGCTTAGTGTATATAGTGCTCAAATATTTCTTTTTTACTACAGAAAAAGTAACAATATAGATTATCTTCCCTTGTTCAAAAATGTTGTTGTATTGTGGAGCTTAGTTTATACAGCAGGTTTTGTTATTCGATTTTTGGGCAGATATGCTAACACTGACTATGTGAAATTTGCTAATCAGTTTTCTTCTGCTGTTTCAAAGAAAGATATCAGTCAGGTTGAGAAATTGCTAGCTGGTTATGATTTTGACTTAAAAGGAATCCCAACAACTTTTCGCTACTCTGATATTACCACGAAAGGGTGGAAGCCCAGACAGTATTTACCTATTTATAAGCATAAGCAGTCATGGGCACTGGCATTACCATGCAATATAATCTAGCAAATACAATTGTCATACGACTTCTTTATCCTGGTATGATACTAGGACCTTTTATTGATGTGCACTTAATGAAAGGACGGTCATTTTTGACTCTGGAGTATAACGGAAAGCGAGCTAAAATTGAAACGAAAGATAAAAACTATATTGATGCAATGTTCATTGATAATCGCGGTCAAAGTACTAACGGAGATACTTTGGTTATTTGCTGCGAACGAAATGCTCGATTTTACGAAATAGGCATTATGAGCATTCCCATTGAATGTGGCTAATCGGTTTTGGGTTGGAATCACCCAGGATTTGGAGGCAGTACTGGTACACCTCACCCACCCCAAGAATTGAGTTCTGTCGACACCGTAATGCAATATGCACACTCTCTCTTGGATTCAGCCCTCAAGAAATTATTGTTTACGCTTGGAGCATTGGGGGTTTTTCGTCTTCTTGGCTTGTACTGAACTACCCGGAAATAAACTCTATTATTGTTGATGCTTCATTTGATGATGTAGTGCATCTTTCCACGGCAGTTATGCCAAAACCACTTTCATCTCTAGTCGTTGAAACTGTGAAATCACATATAAATTTGAATAATGCTGAACAGTTGAAACTTTACCCTGGGCCAGTGCGATTCTTTCGTCGCACCCGGGATGAAGTAATTTACAGTAGACACGGAGACTTAGCCAAAATTCGCGGTAATGACTAAGCATTAAAGGTTTTAGTTTATCGGTATCCTTATGTTTTTAAAGATGATGGTTTGATGGCCGCTAAAGACTGGTTGAAACTTGATAAAACTAAAAAGGAGGACTTTGTAAAGCAATTCGGAGATCTTGAAGAATGCCGTCATTTGTTTTTAAAAGAAAGTACTGCAATTCCCTCTCATATTGGTGAAAAATTAGACAAAAAAGAAAGAGTGAAATTAAACCTCTTTTTGCTGTCCAATCATATTACAGATTTTGACAGTACCCATTGCGTCCCTCTTCCGTCCCATCTCTTTGTTCTGCCGTGAGATGTAAGATTTGTATAAAGGATCGATGTGGTTCATTATAAATGGAGACTATGTAAGGTTCATCGCATATAGCTGAAACCTAGTAAAGAATAAACCTCGGCACATAGTAACTAAAAGTTACTATGATTTCCCGTGATGAAGACCCCCTGGATTTTCCGTGATGAGGTCTAATATGAATGATGCAAGTGTATCTCACAAACTAGACTAACAGGATCCTATGGACCTCCAGCACGGCACACACACATGCGTGTTGTATATTAACGGCGATGTATATCTTAATCAAAAATACCTAATGGGAGAGCTTGGAAGATCATCTTGCGAGAAGGGTAGATGTCCAAACCGATAAAAAGTTTACTTGTGATCCGGAGCGGAATGACTCTACGATACTGTTTTCACACTAGCACCAGCTCTCCATGACACTCTCCCCCTTTTGAAAAAAGAGAAGCCCCCCTTATTTTCTTCACTAGTATTTGATACTCTAAGCATTTCATCTCACAATGTTACACTATTACTGCCCCTGTGATATACCTCTGTCATCGCCCCATCTCCCCAAAAAACACTTTTCAGACATTTCTCGTTATAAATTTTATTTTAACTCATTCATTCGGGTTTAAAATAAAATTTTTAACAAGAAATATCTGAAAAGTGTTTTGTAGGGAGATGGGGTGATGGCAGAAGGGTGTCTTAGAGTAGTTATAGCGTTGTACTGTGGCGTGAATTGCGTGTGTAAGCCTGAATGAGTGACTTGAAATAAAAATTTCAACAAGAAATCTCTGAAAAGGGTTTTGTGGGGAGATGTGGTGATAGCGGAAAGGGTGTCTTAGAGTAGTTATAATGCTGTACTGTGCGGCACGAATTGCTTGCGAAAAGCCCAAATGAATGACTTGAAATAAAATTTTTAACGAGAAATGCCTGAAAAGTGTTTTTGGGAGGATGGGGCGATAGCAGCGGGGTGTCTTAGAGTAGTTATAGTGTGATACTGTGGTCCAAATTGCTTGCGGAAACCCCGAATGAATGAGTTGAAATAAAATTTTTAACAAGAAATTTCTGGTAAGTATTTTTTTTTTTTGGGGGGGGGGGTGATGACAGTGGGATGCTTTAGAGTAGTTATAGTGTGATACTGTGGCCCGGATTGCTTGCGGAAACCCCGAATGAATGACTTGAAAGAAAATTTTTAAAGACAAATGTCTGAAAAATATTTAGTGGGGAAGGGGGTGCGATGACAGAGGGATGCTTTAGAGTAGTTATAGTGTGGTATTGTGGGCCGAATTGATCGCAAAAACCCGAATGAATGACTTGAAATAAAATTTTTGACGAGAAAATGTTTGAAATGTGTTTTTGGAAGATGGGGCGATAACAGAGGGATGTCTTAGAGTAGTTATAGTGTGGTACTGTGGGCCGAATTGCTCGCGAAAACTCGAATGAATGAGTTGAAATAAAATTTTTAACGAGAAATGTCTGAAAAAATGTTTTGGGGGGTTAGGGTGAAGACAGAAGGGTGTCATAGAGTAGTTATAGCGTGGTACTGTGGACCAAATTGCTCGAGAAAGCTTGAATGAATGACTTGAAATTAAATTTTTAGCAAGAAGTGTCTGAAAAATGTTTTGTGGGGAAGGTGGGTGCGATGACAGAGGGACGTTTTAGAGTAATTGTAGTGTGGTGCTCTGGGCTGAATTGGTTTCAAAAACCCGAAAGAATGAGTTGAAATAAATTTTTTAACGAGAAATATCTGAAAAGTGTTTTGTGGGGAGATGAGGCGATGACAGAGGGATGTCTTAGAGTAGTTATAGTGTGGTATTTTGGGCCGAATTGCTTGCGAAAACCCGAATGAATGACTTGAAATAAAGTTTTTAACTGGAAATGTTTGAAAACTGTTTTGTGGGGGGGGGGGGGGGGAATGGGGGGATGACAGAATGGTGTCTTAGAGTAGTTATAGTGCTGTACTATGGCACGAACTGCTTGCGAAAAAAAACCAAATGAATGAGTTGAAATAGAATTTTTAACGAGAAAATTTCTGAAAGGTGTTTTTGGGGAGATGGGGCAATTACAGAGGGGTGTCTTAGAGTAGTTATAGTGTGGTACTGTGGGCCGAATTGCTTGCTGAAACCCCGAATGAATGATTTGAAATAAATTTTTTAACAAGAAATGGCTGAACAGCGTTTTTGGGGAGATGGGGTGATGACAGAGGGGTGTCTTAGAGTAATTATAGTGTGGTACTATAGGCCGAATTAAATGCCAAAAACCCGAATGAGTGAGTTGAAATAAAATTTTTAACAAGCAATGTCTGAAAAATGTTCTTGGGGGAGGTGGTGCGATGAAAGTGGGATGCCTTAGAGTAGTTATAGTGTGGTAATGGAGGCCAAATTGCTCACTAAAACCCAGACGAATGACTTGAAATAAAGTTTTTAATAAAAAATGCCTGAAAAGTGTTTTGGAGGGTTGGGGCGATGACAAAGAGGTGTCTTAGAGTAGTTATAGTGTGGTACTGTGGGCCAAATTGCTCGCTAAAACCCGAATGAACGACTTGAAAATAAAATTTTTAACGAGAAAATGTCTGGAAATTGTTTTTGGAAGATGGGGCGATAACAGAGGGATGTCTTAGAGTAGTTTTAGTATAGTACTGTGGGCCGAATTGCTCGCGAAGATTCGATCTGTCTTAGAGTACTTGTTAATTCAAAAAAGTTTTTCCACAAGATAAGTTTTTCAAAGAAAAGTAAAGAACTCCATTAAACAAAAAATGAGCAAAAATAAAATCAAGTAATCTACCAAGCTCGAAACTACTACAAATCAGCATCGATAAATAAACGAAACCCACAACAAACAGAAATTAAAATAAATAACCGAGTCAAACTCAAAACGAGCAGAAATTAACATAATAAGTTGGGCGCAAAACCCCTATGCCTTCCCAAGGCCAGAAAAAAATTTGCACTTTACGGAAAAAATACAAATGAATGTCCATTGTCAATTTAATATACATATGCTGATATTTAGTAATCAAAATGTTAAAATTATTTGATTTGTTTAGTTATAAAAGTAAAAAAAATATATTTTTTTCAGTAAAGTGCAAATTTTGTTCTGGCCATGGGAAGGCGTTGGGGTTTTGCGCCCAGCTTATGTTAATTTCTGCTCGTTTTGACTTTGACTCGGTTATTTATTTTAATTTCTGCTCGTTTTGGGTTTCATTTATTTATCGATGCTAATTTGTGGTAGTTTCGAGCTTGGTAGATTATTTAATTTAATTTTGGCTCATTTTTTGTTTAATGGAGTTCTTTACTTTTCTTTGAAAAACTTATTTTGTGGAAAAAGTTTTTTTAAATTAATTTCTGTTCGTTTTATATTAACGTAGTCTTTTCAGGGAAAAAGAAAATAACACTTTAAATCTTTTCGTTTTTTAAGACTTTATAGTTTGGCCTGCTATTTGTATGCTGGAGAAAAAGTTTCAGCAGTTTTTAACAACATACACCATTTTAAAAATCTGGACACAAATAGTATCCTACTGTTTAACTTAGTTTCATACCTCCTCTAGTTGACCTGAAATGAAAAACTTGATACCATTCGCAAAAAAATCTGTTTACTTTCTTTGATAGCTTTGATACACTTACACTATTTTGATTTGGTTAAATTTTAAGAGCAGAAGTAGCCTCGAAAGTTTGAACATAATACCCTCAGTCGTTCTTGGGAAACTGCTGAGATGCCTTATTGGGAATTAGTATTATCACAGTGCATCTGGATTTAATCTTGAGGCAACATTTAGCTTTTAAACTTAATGGGCAAATGGGAGGGTGGGAGTGGGAGGAGGATTATTTGACTTCCGATCACTTTCGACTATTAAAACGGGCATCTGCCCTTTCTAATTTCAATTGAATGAGCCATTTCGAAGTTCCCACGACAACTCCTTTGATCTGAAGTGCCCCGGTCTAAGCAACAACAACAACAAAAAATATCACTAATCAATTTCAACTATTAAAATGTCTTTTATAAAAACCTTATATGCCCTCAGGGCATAACTTAAAACCCTTGCCCCGAGGGTTGTGGGGGAGTGTCCTCCTCAGAAACATATTTTCTATCTGGAAATCAATCACGGTGAACAAAATGGCTATCTCAAAATTTTGATTGGATGTGTTTGGGTGAATGATGGAGGTGGGGGGGGGGGGCTAGTTGCCCTCAAATCACTTTCAACTATTAAAAAGGGCACTAGCCCTTTGAACTTCAAATCAAATGAGCCCCCCTTGAAGTTTCTATGACAACGCCTTCTATAAAAACCTTATATACCCCAGGATATAACTTAAAACCCTTGCCCTGAGGGTTGTTAGTGAGTGTCCTCTTCAAAAACGTATTTTCTATCTGGAAATCAACTACGCTGAACCAAAAGGCTATCTCAAAATTTTAATTGGATGTGTTTGGGAGAATAATGGGCGTGGGGCAGGGGCTAGTTCCCCTCCAATCACTTTAGACTATTAAGAATGGAACTAGCCCTTTGAATTTCCAATCAAATGAGCCCATTTTGAAGTTTCTATGACAACGCCTTCTACAAAAACCTTATATACCCCAGGATATAACTTAAAACCCTTGCCCTGAGGGTTGTTGGGGAATGTCCTCCTCTAAAACATATTTTCTATCTGGAAATCAACTACGCTAAACAAAATGGCTATTGGATCTCAAAATTTTAATTGGAAGTATTTAGGGGAATGATGGGCGTGGGGGGTCTAGTTTCCCTCCAATCACTTTCGACTATTAAAAAAGGTACTAGCCCTTTGAATTTCCAATCGAATGAGCCTGTTTTGAAGTTTCTACGACAACGCCTTCTATAAAAACCTTATATGCCTTATAAGCCTTATATAACCTTATATGCCTTATAAATTGGAACCCTTGCCCTGAGGGTTGTGGGGGAGTGTCATCCTCAAAAAATATTTTCTATCTGGAAATCAACTACGCTGAACAAATTGGCTCTCTCAAAATTTTGATTGGATGTGTTTGGGGGAATGATAGGCGTCGGGGGGGACTAGTTGGCCTCCAATCACTTTCGACTATTAAAAAGGGCACTAGCCACTCCAATTTGCAATCGAATGAGTCCTTTTCGAAGTTTCTATGACGACTCCTTCAATACGAAGTGCTCGGGTATGGAAAAAAAAACAAAAAATAACACATTGTGCCCACATCGTTCTTTACTTAGGCAGCGCTATCGCGCTGCCTATGAAACGGTGGGCGTGAGAGGGGGGTTAGTCACCCTTCAATCACTTTTCAACTATTAAAAAGGGCACTAGCCCTTTGAATTTCTAATCAAATGAACATTTTTTGAAGTTTCTATGACAACGCCTTCTATAAAAACCTTATATGCCCCCCAGGGCATATCTTAATACCCGTGCCCCAACGATTGTGGGGGAGTGTCGTCCTCAAAAAAATATTTTCTATCTGGAAAAAAATACGCTGATCAAAATGGCTATCTCAAAATTTTGATTGGATGTGTTTGGGGGAATGATGGGCTTGGTGGGGGGGGGCTAGTTGCCCTCGAATTACTTTCGACTTTTAAAAAGGGCACTAGCCCTTTGAATTTCCAATCGAATCAAATGAGCCTTTTTTGAAGTTTCTATGACAACGCCTTCTATAAAAACCTTATATGCCCCCAGGGCATAACTTACAAACCGAGCTCCGAGGTTTGTAGGGGAGTGTCCTCCTAAAAAACATATTTTCTATCTGGAAATCAACTACGCTGAACAAAATGGCTATCTCAAAGTTTTGATTGGATGTGTTTCGGTGAATGATGGAAGTTTGGGGGGGGGGGGGGCTGTTGCCCTCCAATCACTTTCAAATATTAAAAAGGGCACTAGCCCTTTGAATTTCAAATCAAATGAGCCCCTTTTGAAGTTTCTTTGACAACGCCTTCTATAAAAACCTTATATACCCCAGGATATAACTTAAGACCCTTTCCCTGAGGGTTGTTGGGGAGTGTCCTCCTCAGAAACGTATTTTATATCTGGAAATCAACTACGCTGAACAAAATGGCTATCTCAAAATTCTAATTGGATGTGTTTAGGAGAATAATGGGCGTGGGACAGGGGCTAGTTCCCCTCCAATCACTTTAGACTATTAAGAATGGAACTAGCCCTTTGAATTTCCAATCAAATGAGCATCTTTTGAAGTTTCTATAACAACGCCTTCTACAAAAACCTTATATACCCCAGGATATAACTTAAAACCCTTGCCCTGAGGGTTGTTGGAGAATGTCCTCCTCAAAAACGTATTTTCTATCTGGAAATCAACTAAGCTGAACAAAATGGCTATTGGATCTCAAAATTTTAATTGGTAGTATTTGGGGGAATGATGGGCGTGGGGGTCTAGTTGCCCTCCAATCACTTTTGACTATTAAAAAGGGTACTAGCCCTTCGAATTTCCCATTGAATGAGCCTGTATTGAAGTTTCTACGACAACGCCTTCTATAAAAACCTTATGTGTCCCCAAGGCATAACTTAAAACCCTTGATCCGAGGATTGTGGGGGAGTGTCGTCCTCAAAAAAATATTTTCTATGAAAAGGTGGGCGTGAGAGGGGGGTTAGTTACCGTCCAACCACTTTCAACTATTAAAAAGAGCACTAACCATTTGAATTTCGAATCAAATGAGCCGTTTTTGAAGTTTTGACAACGCCTTCTATAAAAACCTTATATGCCCCCAGGGCATAACTTAAAACCCTTGCCCCGAGGATTGTGGGGGAGTGTCGTCCTAAAAACATATTTTCTATCTGGAAAACAACTACGCTGAAAAAAATGGCTATCTCAAAATTTTGATTGGATGTGTTTTGGGGAATGATGGGCGTGGGGGGACCAGTTGCCCTCCAATCACTTTCGACTATTAAAAAGGGCACTAGCCACTCCAACTTCCAATCGAATGAGCCCTTTTCGAAGTTTCTACGACGACTGCTTCGATACGAAGTGCCCGGGTATGGAGAAAGAAAACAAAAACAACACATTGTGCCCACATCATTCTTTACTTAGGCATTTGGGATTTAGAGGATTTTGGGGGAGTGTCGTCCTCAAAAACATATTTTCTATCTGAAAAACAACTACGCTGAACAAAATGGCTATATCAAAATTTTGATTGGATGTGTTTGGGGGAATGATGGGCTGGGTGGGGGGGGCTAGTTGCCCTCCAATTACTTTCGACTTCCAATCTGAATTTCCAATCCGAATTTCGAATTTCCAATCGAATGAGCCTTTTTTGAAGTTTCTACGACAACACCTTCTATAAAAACCTTATATGCCCCCATGGCATAACTTAAAACCCTTGCCCCGAGGGTTGTAGGGAGTGACCTCCTAAAAAACATATTTTCTATCTGGAAATCAACTACGCTGAACAAAAAGGTTATCTCAAAATTTTGATTGGATGTGTTTTGGTGAATGATGGATGTGGGGGGGGGGCTAGTTGCCCTCAAATCACTTTCAACTATTAAAAAGGGCAAAAGAATTTCAAATCAAATGAGCCCCTTTTGAAGTTTCTATGACAACACCTTCTAGAAAAACCTTATATACCCCAGGATATAACTTAAAACCCTTGCCCTGAGGGTTGTTGGGGAGTGTCCTCCTCAAAAACGTATTTTCTATCTGGAAATCAACTACGCTGAACAAAATGGCTATTGGATCTCAAAATTTTGATTGGATGTGTTTGGGAGAATTATAGGCGTGGGACAGGGGATAGTTCCCCTCCAATCACTTTAGACTATAAAGAATGGAACTAGCCCTTTGAATTTCCAATCAAATGAGCCCCTTTTGAAGTTTTTATGACAACGCCTTCTATAAAAACCTAATATACCCGAGGATATAACTTAAAACCCTTGCCCTGAGGGTTGTTGGGGAGTGTCCTCCTCAAAAACATATTTTCTATCTGTAAATCAACTACGCTGAACAAAATGGCTATTGGATCTCAAAATTTTAATTGGTAGTATTTGGGGGAATGATGGGCGTGGAGGGTCTAGTTTCCCTCCAATCACTTTCGAGTATTAAAAAAGGTACTAGCCCTTTGAATTTCCACTCGAATGAGCCTTTTTTGAAGTTTCTATGACAACGCATACTATAAAAACCATATATGCCCACAGGGCATAACTTAAACCCCTTGCCCCAAGGGTTGTGAGGGAGTGTCGTCCTCAAAAATATACTTTCTATCTGGAAAATAAATACGCTGAACAAAATGGCTAAGGCAGCGCTAGCGCGCTGCCTATGAAAAGATGGGCGTGAGAGAGGGGTTAGTTACTGTTCAATCACTTTCAACTAATGAAAAGGGCACTAGCCTTTTGAATTTTCAATCCAATCGAATGAGCCTTTTTTGAAGTTTCTATGACAACGCCTTCTATAAAAACCTTATATGCCCCCAGGGCATAACTTACAACCCTTGCCCCGAGGGTTGTAGGGGAGTGTCCTCCTAAAAAACATGTTTTCTATCTGGAAATCAACTACGCTGAACAAAATGGCTATCTCAAAGTTTTTATTGGATGTGTTTCGGTGAATGATGGACGTTGGAGGGGGGGGGCCAGTTGCCCTCCAATCACTTTCAAATATTAAAAAGGGCACTAGCCCTTTGAATTTCAAATCAAATGAGCCCCTTTTGAAGTTTCTTTGACAACGCCTTCTATAAAAACCTTATATACCCCAGCATATAACTTAAAACCCTTGCCCTGAGGGTTGCTGGGGAGTGTCCTCCTCAGAAACGTATTTTCTATCTTGAAATTAACTACGCTGAACAAAATGGCTATCTCAAAATTCTAATTTGATGTGTTTGGGAGAATAATGGGCGTGGGGCAGGAGCTAGTTCCCCTCCAAACACTTTCGACTATTAAGAATGGAACTAGCCCTTTGAATTTCCAATCAAATGAGCATCTTTTGAAGTTTCTATAACAACGCCTTCTACAAAAACCTTATATACCCCAGGATATAACTTAAAACCCTTGCCCTGAGGGTTGTTGGAGAATGTCCTCCTCAAAAACATATTTTCTATCTGGAAATCAATTAAGCTGAACAAAATGGCTATTGGATCTCAAAATTTTAATTGGTAGTATTTGGGGGAATGATGGGCGTGGGGGTCTAGTTTCCCTCCAATCACTTTCGACAATTAAAAAGGGTACTTGCCCTTTGAATTTCCAATCGAATGAGCCTGTTTTGAAGTTTCTACGACAACACCTTCTATAAAAACCTTATATGTCCCCAGGGCATAACTTAAAACCCTTGATCCGAGGATTGTGGGGGAGTGTCGTCCTCAAAAACATATTTTCTATCTGGAAAACAACTAAGCTGAACAAAATGGCTTAGGCAGCGCGCTAGCGCTGCCTATGAAAAGGTGGGCGTGAGAGGGGGTTTAGTTACCGTCCAACCACTTTCAACTATTAAAAAGAGCACTAACCATTTGAATTTCCAATCAAATGAGCCGTTTTTGAAGTTTTGACAACGCCTTCTATAAAAACCTTATATGCCCCCAGGGCATAACTTAAAACCCTTGCCCCGAGGATTGTGGGGGAGTGTCGTCCTAAAAACATATTTTCTATCTGGAAAACAACTACGCTGAAAAAAATGGCTATCTCAAAATTTTGATTGGATGTGTTTTGGGGATTTATGGGCGTGGGGGGACCAGTTGCCCTCCAATCACTTTCGATTATTAAAAAAGGCACTAGCCACTCCAACTTCCAATCGAATGAGCCCTGTTCGAAGTTTCTACGATGACTGCCTCGATACGAAGTGCCCGGGTATGGAGAAAGAAAACAAAAACAACACATTGTGCCCACATCATTCTTTACTTAGGCATTTGGGATTTAGAGGATTTTGGGGGAGTGTCGTCCTCAAAAACATATTTTCTATCTGGAAAACAACTACGCTGAACAAAATGGCTATATCAAAATTTTGATTGGATGTGTTGGGGGGAAGGAGGGGCGGGGGGGGGGGGGCTAGTTGCCCTCGAATTACTTTCGACTTCCAATCTGAATTTCCAATCCGAATTTCGAATTTCCAATCGAATGAGCCTTTTTTGAAGTTTCTACGACAACACCTTCTATAAAAAACTTTATATGCCCCCATGGCATAACTTAAAACCCTTGCCCCGAGGGTTGTAGGGAGTGTCCTCCTAAAAAATATATTTTCTATCTGGAAATCAACTACGCTGAACAAAAAGGTTATCTCAAAATTTTGATTGGATGTGTTTTGGTGAATGATGGATGTGGGGGGGGGGGCTAGTTGCCCTCAAATCACATTCAACTATTAAAAAGGGCAAAAGAATTTCAAATCAAATGAGCCTCTTTTGAAGTTTCTATGACAACGCCTTCCATAAAAACTTTATATACCCCAGGAAATAACTAAAAACCCTTGCCCTGAGGGTTGTTGGGGAGTGTCCTCCTCAAAAACGTATTTTCTATCTGGAAAACAACTACGCTAAACAAAATGGCTATTGGATCTCAAAATTTTGATTGGATGTGTTTGGGAGAATTATGGGCGTGGGACAGGGGATAGTTCCCCTCCAATCACTTTAGACTATAAAGAATGGAACTAGCCCTTTGAATTTCCAATCAAATGAGCTCCTTTTGAAGTTTCTTTGACAACGCCTTCTACAAAAACCTAATATACCCGAGGATATAACTTAAAACCCTTGCCCTGAGGGTTGTTGGGGAGTGTCCTCCTCAAAAACATATTTTCTATCTGTAAATCAACTACGCTGAACAAAATGGCTATTGGATCTCAAAATTTTAATTGGTAGTATTTGGGGGAATGATGGGCGTGGAGGGTCTAGTTTCCCTCCTCTAATCACTTTCGAATATTAAAAAAGGTACTAGCCCTTTGAATTTCCAATCGAATGAGCCTGTTTTGAAGTTTCTACGACAACGCCTTGTATAAAAACCTTATATGCCCCCAGGGCATAACTTAAAACCCTTGACCTGAGGATTGTGGGGGAGTGTCGTCCTCAAAAATATATTTTCTATCTGGAAAATAACTACGCTGAACAAAATGGCTTAGGCAGCGCTAGCGCGCTGCCTATGAAAAGTTGGGTGTGAGAGGGGGGTTAATTGCCCTCCATTCACTTTCAACTATTAAAAAGGGCACTAGCCCTTTGAATTTCCAATCAAATGAGCCTTTTTTGAAGTTTCTATTACAAAGCTTTCTATAAAAACCTTATATGCCCCCAGGGCACAACTTAAAACCCTTGCCCCGAGGATTGTGGGGGAGTGTCGTCCTCAAAAACATATTTTCTATCTGGAAAACAATTACGCTGAAAAAAATGGCTATCTCTAAATTTTGATTGGGTGTGCTTAGGGGAATGATGGGCGTGGTGGGGGGGGGGGGCTAGTTGCCTTCGAATTACTGTCGACTATTAAAAAGGGCACTAGCCCTTCGAATTTCCAATCGAATGAGCCTGTTTTGAAGTTTCTACGACAACGCCTTCTATAAAAACCTTATATGTCCCCAGGGCATAACTTAAAACCCTTGATCCGAGGATTGTGGGGGAGTGTCGTCCTCAAAAACATATTTTCTATCTGGAAAACAACTACGCTGAACAAAATGGCTATCTAAAAATCGTTCTTTAATTTGGCAGCGCTAGCGCGCTGCCTATGAAAAGGTGGGCGTGAGAGGGGGGTTAGTTACCATCCAACCACTTTCAACTATTAAAAAGAGCACTAACTATTTGAATTTCCAATCAAATGAGCCGTTTTTGAAGTTTTGACAACGCCTTCTATAAAAACCTTATATGCCCCCAGGGCATAACTTAAAACCCTTGCCCCGAGGATTGTGGGGGAGTGTCGTCCTAAAAACATATTTTCTATCTGGAAAACAACTACGCTGAACAAAATGGCTATCTCAAAATTTTGATTGGATGTGTTTTGGGGAATGATGGGCGTGGGGGGACCAGTTGCCCTCCAATCACTTTCGACTATTAAAAAGGGCACTAGCCACTCCAACTTCCAATCGAATGAGCCCTTTTCGAAGTTTCTACGATGACTGCCTCGATACGAAGTGCCCGGGTATGGAGAAAGAAAACAAAAACAACACATTGTGCCCACATCATTCTTTACTTAGGCATTTGGGATTTAGAGGATTTTGGGGGAGTGTCCTCCTCAAAAACATATTTTCCATCTGGAGAACAACTACGCTGAACAAAATGGCTATCTCAAAATTTTGATTGGATGTGTTAGGGGGAATGATGGGCGTGGCGGGGGGGGGGGGCTAGTTGCCCTTGAATTACTTTCGACTTCCAATCCGAATTTCCAATCCGAATTTCGAATTTCAATCGAATGAGCCTTTTTTGAAGTTTCTACGACAACACCTTCTATAAAAACCTTATATGCCCCCATGGCATAACTTAAAACCCTTGCCCCGAGGGTTGTAGGGAGTGACCTCCTAAAAAACATATTTTCTATCTGGAAATCAACTACGCTGAACAAAAAGGTTATCTCAAAATTTTGATTGGATGTGTTTTGGTGAATGATGGATGTGGGGGGGGGGGGCTAGTTGCCCTCAAATCACATTCAACTATTAAAAAGGGCAAAAGAATTTCAAATCAAATGAGCCCCTTTTGAAGTTTCTATGACAACGCCTTCTAGAAAAACCTTATATACCCCAGGATATAACTTAAAACCCTTGCCCTGAGGGTTGTTGGGGAGTGTCCTCCTCAAAAACGTATTTTCTATCTGGAAATCAACTACGCTGAACAAAATGGCTATTGGATCTCAAAATTTTGATTGGATGTGTTTGGGAGAATTATGGGCGTGGGACAGGGGATAGTTCCCCTCCAACCACTTTAGACTATAAAGAATGGAACTAGCCCTTTGAATTTCCAATCAAATGAGCTCCTTTTGAAGTTTCTTTCACAACGCCTTCTACAAAAACCTAATATACCCGAGGATATAACTTAAAACCCTTGCCCTGAGGGTTGTTGGGGAGTGTCCTCCTCAAAAACATATTTTCTATCTGTAAATCAACTACGCTGAACAAAATGGCTATTGGATCTCAAAATTTTAATTGGTAGTATTTGGGGGAATGATGGGCGTGGAGGGTCTAGTTTCCCTCCAATCACTTTCGAGTATTAAAAAAGGTACTAGCCCTTTGAATTTCCAATCGAATGAGCCTGTTTTGAAGTTTCTATGACAACGCCTTCTATAAAAACCTTATATGCCCCCCAGGGCATATCTTAATACCCGTGCCCCAACGATTGTGGGGGAGTGTCGTCCTCAAAAAAATATTTTCTATCTGGAAAAAACTACGCTGAACAAAATGGCTTAGGCAGCGCTAGCGCGCTGCCTATGAAAAGGTGGGCGTGAGATGGGGGTTAGTTACCGTCCTTTCACTTTCAACTATTAAAAATGGAACTAGCCCTTTGAATTTTCAATCGAATCGAATGAGCCTGTTTTGAAGTTCCTCCGACAACGCAGTCTCCAAAAATCTTATAAGCCCCCAGGGCATAACTTAAAACCCTTGCCCCGAGGATTGTGGGGAAGTTTCGTCCTCAAAAACATATTTTCTATCTGAAAAACAATTACGCTGAACAAAATTGCTATCTCAAAATTTTTATTGGATGTGTTTGGGGGAATGATGGGCTTGGTGGGGGGGGGCTAGTTGCCTTCGAATTACTGTCGACTATTAAAAAGGGCACTAGCCCTTTGAATTTCCAATCGACTGAGCCTTTTTTGAAGTTTCTACGACAACGCCTTCTATAAAAACCTTATATGCCCCCATGGCATAACTTAAAACCCTTGCCCCGAGGGTTGTAGGGGATTGTCCTCCTATAAAACATATTTTCTATCAGGAAATCAACTACGCTGAACAAAATGGCTATCTCAAAATTTTTAATGGATGTGTTTGGGGGAATGATGGGCGTGGGGGGACCAGTTGCCCTCCAATCACTTTCGACTATTAAAAAGGGCACTAGCCACTCCAACTTCCAGTCGAATGAGCCCTTTTCGAAGTTTCTACGACGACTGCTTCGATACGAAGTGCCCGGGTATGGAGAAAAAAAACAAAAAAAACACATTGTGCCCACATCGTTCTTTACTTAGGCAGTGCTTGCGCGCTGCCTATGAAAAGGTGGGCGTGAGAGGGGGGTTAGTTACCGTCCAATCACTTTCAACTTTTTAATAAGGGCACTAGCCCTTTCAATTTCCAATCAAATGAGCCTTTTTTGAAGTTTCTACAACAACGTCTTCTATAAAAACCTTATATGCCCCCAGGGCATAACTTAAAACCCTTGCCCCGAGGGTTGTAGGGGAGTGTCCTCCTCAAAAATATATTTTCTATCTGGAAATCAACTACGCTGAACAAAATGGCTATCTCAAAATATTAATTGGATTTGTTTGGGGGAATGATGGGCATGGAAGGGGGGAGGGCTAGTTGCCATCGAATCACTTTCAACTATTAAAAAGGGCACTAGCCCTTTGAAATTCTAATAGAATGAGCCTTTTTTGAAGTTTTTACGACAACGGCTTCTATAAATACCTTGTATTCCCCCAGGGCATAACTTAAAACCCTTGCCCCGAGGGTTGTGGGGGAGTGCCCTCCTCAAAAAGATATTTTCAATCTGGAAATCAACTACGCTGAACAAAATGGCTATCTCAAAATTTTGATTGGATATTTTTGGGGGAATGATGGGGGTAGGGGGGCTAGTTGCCCTCCAATCACTTTCGACTATTAAAAAGGACACTAGCCCTTTAAATTTCCTATTGACTGAGCCTTTTTGAAGTTTCTACGACAACACCTTCTATACAAACCTTATATTCCCCCAGGGAATAATTTAAGACCCTTGCCCCGAGGGTTTTGGGGGAGTGTCCTCCTCAAAAAGATATTTTCCATCTCGATATCAACTACGCTGGACAAAATTGCTATCTCAAAATTTTGATTGGATGTGTTAGGGGGAATAATGGGCATGGGAGGGGGGTTAGTTGCCCTCCAATCAATTTCGACTATTAAAAAGGGCACTAGCCACGCCAATTTGCAATCGAATGAGCCCTTTTCAAACTTTCTACGACAACTCCTTTGATACGAAGTGCCCGGGTATGGAGAAAAAAAAACACATTGTGCCCACATCGTTCTTTACTTAGGCAGTGCTAGCGCGCTGCCTATGATAGTGTGGTATTGTGGGTCAAATGGCTCCCGAAAACCCGAGTAAATGACTTGAAAATAATATTTTTAACGAGGATTGTCTTAAAAATGTTTCGTGAGGGGATGGGGCGATGACAGAGGGGTGCCTTAGAGTAGTTATAGTGCTGTACTATGGCTCAAAGTGGTTGCGAAAACCTGTAAATGACTTGAAAATAATATTTTTAACGAGAAATGTCTTAAAAATGTTTAGTGAGGGGATGGGGCGATGACAGAGGGGTGCCTTAGAGTAGTTATAGTGCTGTACTATGGCTCAAAGTGGTTGCGAAAACCTGAATTAATGACTTGAAATAAAATTTTGAACGAATAAATGTTTGAAAAGTCTTTTTGGGAGATGGGGTGATGACAAAGGGATGTCTTAGAGTAGTTATAGTGTGGTACTGTGGGTCGAATTGCTCGCGAAAACCCGAATGAATGACTTGAAAATTAAATTTTTAACGAGAAATGTCGTAAAATTGTGTTGTGGGAAGATGGGGCGATGACAGAGGGGTGTCTTAGAGCAGTTATAGTACTGTACTACGGCTCGAATTGGTTGCGAAAACCCGAATGAATGGCTTGAAATAAAATTTTTAACAAGAAAGGACGGAAAAAATGTTTGGAGGGATAGGGTGATGGCAGTGGGTGTCTTAGAGTAGTTAAAGTGTGGTACTGTGAACCGAATTGCTTGCGACAACCCCAAATGAATGACTTGAAATAACATTTTTAACGAGAAATGTGTGAAAAGTGTTTTTTGGGGAGATGGGGCGATGACAGAGGGGTGTTTTACAGAGTAGTTATAGTGCTGTAATGTGGCACGAATTGCTTGTGAAAACCCAAATAAATGAGTTGAAATAAAAATTTTAACGATAAATGTCTAAAAAGTGTATTTTGGGGAGATGGGGCAATGACAGGGGTATGTCACAGGGGCAATAAAAGAGAAACATTATGAAGTGAAATGCTTAGAGTATCAAACACTAGTAAAGAAGAAATGGGGGCTTCTCTGTTTTCAAAAGGGGGAGGGTGTCGTGGAGAGCTGGTGCTAGTGTGAAAACCGTGTCGTAACGTCATTCCACTCCAGATCATAACTATACTTTTTATCGGTTTGAACATCTACCCTTCTCGCAAGATGATCTTCCAAGTAGAGTGCTAAGTTATACTTCTAATTTCGTGCGCGCACGTAACCTCGTCTAAATTAACACTAAAAAATGAAAAAATTTTATATTGACAGTGCCAATTTCGCCCACTATATTGGTGCCATCATGGGGTACACTCAGTGTCTTTCTGATTTTGTTTTTCTAAATCTATGGAGTTTTATGTGATTTTCTCTCTCTCACTCTTTTTGCCTGTGTGTCTGGGCGGGTGTTTTCTTATTCCAATGCATGTCTGGCCACTCTAAGTGAACTAAAATTAACTCAACTTTTTGAATATCTCTCTCACTATGACGGTGTGTTTGAGCGGGTGTAGTGCCATCTATAACCGGTCTAACCTAAATTCAACGCAAGGACGCATGAAGTCAAAATAAATAGAACTTGGATTTTATGACTGTTATCTGATGTATCCGATAAAAACTATGAAAACGAATTTATTCTTTCTGGTACTTAGATTTTGTCAATTTTATCCAATGTATCTGACATTTGATGTTGATAATGCATTTAAGGGATATTGATAAAGCATTTATTCACTTTAATACTTAGATTGTGTCAATTTTATCCCATGTATCTGAGAAAGGGATTTTGATATAGAATTTAATAACTCTGATACTTACATTTTGTCAAGTTTATCCCGAGTTTTCGAGAAAGGGATGTTGATATAGAATTTAATCAATCTGATAGATAGATTTTGTCAATTTTATCCGACATATCCGACAAATGATGTTGATAATGCATTTCAAGGATGTTGATAAAGCATTTATTCACTCTGATACTTAGATTTTGTCAATTTTATCCCATGTATCCGAGAAAGGGATGTTGATATGGAATTTAGTCACTCTGGTACTTAGATTCTGTCAGTTTTATCCGACATATCCGACAAAGGATGTTGATAATGAATTTATTCACTCTGATACTTAGATTTTGTCAATTTTATCCCATGTATCCGAGAAAGGGATGTTGATATAGAATTTAATAATTCTGATACTTAGATTCTGCCAGTTTTATCCAACATATCTGACAAAGGATGTTGTTAAAACATTTATTAATTCTGATATTTAGATTTTGTCAATTTTATTCAACATATCCGACAAAGGATGCTGAAAAAGCATTTATTCAATCTTATATTTAGATTTTGTTAATTATAATTGTTGTAACTGATAAAAGATGTTGATAAAAAATAAATTATTCACTCTGATACTTAGATTTTTTTAATTTTATCCCATGTACCCGAGAAAGGTATGTTTATATAGAATTTAATCAATCTGATACTTAGATTTTGTCAATTTTATCCCATGCACCTGAGAAAGGGATGTTGATATAAAATTTAATCAATCTGATACTTAGATTTTGTCAATTTTATCCGACATTTTATCCTATGTATCCGAGAAAAGGATGCTGATAAAGAAATTAGTCACTCTGATACTTAGATTTTGTCAATTTTATCCGACATATCCGATAAAGGACGTTGTTAAAGCATTTATTCATTCTGAAATTTAGATTTTGTCAATTTTATTTGATGTATCTGGAAAAGGATGTTGATAAAAAAAATTTATTTACTCTGACACTTAGATTCTGTCAATTTTATCCAATGTATCTGACAAAAGATGTTGATAAATAAAATTTATTCACTCTAACACTTAGATTTTGTCAACTTTTTCCTATGTATCCAAAAAATGGATGTTGATACAGAATTTAATCACTCCTATACTTAGATTTTGTGAAATTGCTGTATTGCCTGTCCAGGAAGCGACTTCAATAGATAATTGATGTTGATAAAGGATTTGTTTAATTTGTTTTTCATAATTTCCTGAATTAAATTTCTGTATTGTGTATCCAAGAGGTGAATTCAAGAAAGAGTTTTTTACTTACTTACTTACTTACTTACTTACTTACTTACTTCCAATTTTTTCATAATGACATAATGACATATCCAACAACGGATGTTGATAAAGAATTTATTCATTCTGATACCTAGATTTTGTCAATTTTATCCGACATATCCGATAAAGGATATTGTTAAAGCATTTATTCATTCTGAAATTTAGATTTTGTCAATTTTATTTGACATATCTGACAAAGGATGTGGATAAAAAAAATTATTCACTCTGATACTTATATTCTGTCAATTTTGTCCGATGTATCTGACAAAAGATGTTGATAAATAAAATTTATTCACTCTAACACTTAGATTTTGTCAACTTTTTCCTATGTATCCGAGAAATGGATGTTGACATAGAATTTAATCACTCTTATACTTAGATTTTGTGAAATTGCTGTATTGTCTGTCTAGGAAGTGACTTCAATCGATAATGAATGTTAATACAGAATTTGTTCAATTTTTTTTCATCATTTCCTGAATTAAATTTCTGTGTTGTGTCTCCAAGAGGTGAATTCAAGAAAGAGTTTGTTACTTACTTACTTACTTACTTACTTACTCACTTACTTACAATTTTTTCATAATGACACAATGAAATATCCAACAACGGATGTTGATAAAGAATTTATTCATTCTGATACCTAAATTTTGTCAATGTTATCTCTTGTGTCTGACAATAGATGTATGCAAAATCTTTTTCTTACATCTCCGATGTTTTAATAGACATTCTAAACGTTTGATATGCTAGCTTACTCTAAAAATAATGAACACATAACAATATAATGCATAATATATTTTTAATGAAATAATGCTATGTAGAATATTAATACAAAATTATATTATGATACATTATTAATATCAATGATTAACTGTGGACATATTGTTCCAAATTTATAATAAATAAGCTATGAGTTAACATACTCTTCGGGGTTACCTTAACTGCTAATTAGTTTAAGCCTTTTTCGCCATCTTCATACGATCCAATCACTAATTAGAATCATTCACGCTCCTATTATTCAAACATTAATTAATTTCGTTCATAGAGTCTAACTCGAAAATGCTAAACCCCTTTTTTTTTAGAGCTACGATCGCAATGAATGGTACTTGTTATCAGAAAAAAATGACAATTGCCAAAAAAAAAGAAAAAAAAACAAAACACGCCATGCTGAATGTGCTTCAAAAACCCATCTGGTTGAAAACGTGTTTGACCACTTTATAGGTTTGCTCGCTTTTTGTAATGTGCACGTCAAACTGTACTGTATATTCTTGTGACATTCCTTGTGCAATTGAAATCAATAGCAAAAACCAGTCTGATTTTGTTATACAATCTCGACTATAGTTTCAAAACGTGTTTGTTCACTTTATAGGTTTGCTCGCTTTTTGCAATGTGCACGTGAAACTGTACTGCCTCAGGCGTAGGTTTCAAACCTTATTAGAATAGCATAGGAAGGAACATAGCGCTATAGATGTATAACATAGGTGTGAGGGGGTACTCACTCTCTTTGAAAAGTTGTAGAGGTCCCATAGAATAACGAAGGAACATATCGCTATACAATAGCATGGGAGGGAACAGAAACTCCTGGAATAGCATAGGAAGGAACATCAGCTCCTAGAATAGCGTAGGAAGGAACATGAACCCTTATAATATCGTGGGAGGGAACATAAACCCTAGAATAGCATAGGAAGGAACATGAACTCCTAGAATAGCATAGGAAGGAACATAGCGCTATAGAATACCATGGGAGGGAACATAAACTCCTAGAATAGCATATGAAGGAACATAAACTCCTAGAATAGCATAGAAAGGAACATAAACCCTTAGAGTAGCATGGGATGGAACATAAACTCCTACAATAGCAAAGGAAGGAACATGAGCTCCTGGAATAGCATAGGAAGGAACATAGCGCTATAGAATAGCATGGGAGGGAACATAATCTCCTAGAATAGCACAGGAAGGAACATAAAATCCTAGAATAGCATAGGAAGGAACATAAACCCTTAGAATAGCATGGGAGGAAACATAAACCCTTAGAAGTATAACTTAGCACTCTACTCTTCCAAGCTCTCCAATTAGGTATTTTTTGCTTAAGATATACATTGGCGCTAATGTGCTACACACACGTGTGCGTGCCGTGCTGGAGGTCCATAGGGTCCTCTTAGTCTAGTTTGTGAGATACACTTGCGTCATTCATATTAGACCTCATCACGGGAGGGGTCTTCCGAATAAAACAATGTATCAATGGTTGGATTTTTTTCAGGGCAGGAATCTTGCTAGCTGAGTGCTAGAAACTGAGAGTATGTGATTTTAGAGTGTTGGCGTAGAAACTCCACGATACTTTCCCTATTATTACTACCTTTAAATTATCTCGAGTGAGACCGTTTTTAGCCTCTTTTATCGCCTAGCCGAAGCCCAGATTCCGTCCCAGGAATGAGTAGACAAAGACCAAATTCCCCCACTGCGAGTAGGATGTCCAGATTTTGTCCCCCAAAAAGAGTAGGCACAGACCGAATTCCCCCACAGCGCACGGGGTGAATGGTATCAAGAATTTCTCGAAATATAATTTTCCCTCCTTTGCCATTTTGATATTCTGGTGAAAATGTACCCTGGGATAAGAGAATCCACTCGGGGTGGGGCGGGGGGCGGGGTGGGTACTTCCTCGGAGGCGACCAGTGAGCAGGTCGGTTCCTTGGCGGGGGAGGCAGGATAACCATAAATGTACACTTGAAAATTACCGCTTTGCGTAACAATAAAAAATAAAACAGTGATGAGCTGGTGACGGAGAAAACAGCTCCCCTCCCCCAGAGACGGTCCCGCTCCCCTGGAGTCCTCTTCCTTCGTCTTTCCTTAAATTAGGCATGTTGTTCCTTATCATTTTAAAGGTGCAATAACACCTAAAACTACATCTATTATCAATGCCTCTGAAAATGCAGGCTACTAGGTGCGAGCTGGAAGCTATTGTTAGGATTTTGTGAAATAACCATGAATTTATCTTAATGAAAAAGGGGTATTTCCTTAAAAGCTCTTAATATGTCTTAGATTGCATCTAATATCACTCCCCACCCTCCCCTACCCTCAGGGGTTGCACGCTAGAAGCCCCCGTTTCCTATAATAGATGGTTCTTTTTTTGCGTATAGTATAATATGACATTTTCATGTTTTATTTTTTGTCGTGTTTTTTAGCTGCCTTTTTTATGTTTTATTGCTTGTCAACTTGTTTTTATTTTCATTGTCTGTGTTTTTAAGATTTACTGTTTGGGACGAGTAAGACACGCATTTCCCCTTTATTAATATCTTGAAAGCAAATATCTCCCAGAGTGTATCAAATTTGGCACTAAACACGCTGTTCTAATGACTGCCAAAAAATGGGGAATCTCAGGTGTTGTGCAATAGTTTATTTTAGAATATGGCTCAGGATACAAAATATTGACAAGGGTTTCATAGACGACTTGCCTTGGGCTCTGTACCATTGGAAGGGAATGGCCTTTTGAGTCCTGGTTGGGTCAAGAACTCAAGAAAAAATGAATGGTGTTTAGAGCGAAAAATAAAACGCCGAAAAAAGAAAGGCTTTTGGGCAAAAAATGTTAATATGGTATTATCTGGCAGTGAGGGAGATGCAATCATTACGTTAAGTGCCAGCTACTATTACACTAATGAAAAAAGAATGCTCTGGGGGTTTCGGGTGCCGTTACATTAACGGGGATTGTCTCATGGGTTGCTGTTGTTGGGCTACACAAAATTGCGTCAAGCATTAAACCTGTCTGGTTGAAACGAGGTAAGTCGTATGACGTCATTGGAGTCCACAGGGCTTTGTCATGGAGTCTCGCCAAGTGTGTTCCCTTTAATTGAGCCGGTGATTGCACTGTGCAGGTACGAGGGTGTCTCGCGTGGTGTAACATACGCTTGAAATGGGGGTATGCACTGTGATGTCAGAGGGCATGCGCTAGATAAAGGGGCTAGGGGTTAGGAGCTTATTATTAAAACTTGTGTATTATAAAGGGGTTAGGGGCTAGGAGCTTATTATTAAAATTTGTGTATTATATGGACCACATTCCTAGTAATCATATAATATAAAACTGAAATCCTTTAAATCTTGCCAGCCATCACCTAGAAACAGTTGACCACTCTGTACAGATGTGCCACATGACGTCAGAGAGTTCCGATAGAAAAAAACACCTGACCTAACCTTTGAACTCTTGCCAAGGGTGGGAATTTCGCCTAAAATTGCGACACCTTTCGCCAAAAGAGGAAATCGCCGTTAAACATTCTTCTTGAACCTATGGAAGAAAGGAGTAGTGGGTACTGGACCCTTTGAACCAATGGAGGGGATACTACTAACAATATTTTATATTGATCGCACTCCTCACTCGATACTTGTGTATTATACAGACCATAGCCGAGATGTGAAAGCTAGGTCAAGTCACAAGATTGCCTTGTCGCCGCTAACTGTTTTCTCAGATTGGTACCCAAGACGTTATTCTAATCATATTTTAACATTTATCTCATTTTGTGTGAGACTTACCATTCTCCCAGACTTAACTTAACTTTTAAGCAGTTTTAATCCTTTACCACTTTCATTTTATCTAAATAAAATAATATTCTTATTATTCTCATCTCGGTTTCATCCCTATATTCAAGTCATTAATTAAGACCATTCTGACCAGAATTGTGCAAATGAGATTTCTTCTGATACCTGTACTAATGTATATGACTAGTATAACCGGCTCACTAGGTTTTTTCTTCAGTATTCCATAGTGAAACTATATCTAGCCTCAAATTCCATTCAGGTCATTTTATATGGTGTACCCACAGTAATCCCATACAAATATTACCCCAGAAACCTGTCTGGTTGGCCCAGAAACCTGTCGGCAGATCTTGGCCCTTCTGAATATATTAGGGCCTTACTACTCCGGCAGCCCACTGGCCCCTAGCTTTTCCACTTGAAACATGACATCAATAGTGCCATTTTGAGTGCCATTTGGCACTTGCAGGTGGTGGAATTTATAATGAAAACGTAGGTATGTGAAAAAGATTTTATGTGAGCTATTAAACATCTGTCTACGATGTTTTTGTTGCCCGCTAGCCCCACCCCTTGAGAAATGACACAAAAGTATCATTTGTAGTGCCATATGGCACTTACAGATGATAGAATTTATAAAAAGCACGTAGATATGAAAAATAGCTTTTAAACAAGCCATTAAACATCTCTCTTTGATTTACTGGTAAACCATTAGCCCTGGAGAAAAAAGAACGGCAGACAGATCAATGCTACCCATAAAAAAAGTGATTTTCCTTGTTGTTCAGGGTGGGACTCTAATTTCCCTGTAAAAGGTTTTAGACTAGGCTCATTCCAATGGTACACTTTTCATTTTGATATGACGCAATTTTCGAGGGGTTTCAGGCTTTTTTTCGAACTTACCATAAATTTCTTTTCGCAATAACTTTTATTTTTAATACAAACGGAAATAATAGTTACTATTTCTGAATCAGTGTCAGATGGAATTTTTTCTGAACGTGTTTTTTTAACTTTTGGTTACTATGTGCTGTGGTTCGCTCTTTACTAGGTTGCAGCTACCGCTGCAGCCATGATTTAGACAGTAATGGGTAATACCTAATGGATAAACGCATATGTTTAGCTGGAGTTTATGCTCAGTATAAAAACTCCTCTTGACTCTGGAAAACCATTAATTTTTACTGAATTGTAAAGCACACCAATAAATCATCCACACTAAAAAGCAAAAAAAGTCTAGACTCCAGATATTTTAATACTAAATAAAAACAAAATTTCGACGGGAGTAGAGTGCTAACTTATACTTCTATGGGACGTATAGATAAACATTTCTACGGAACCTCTACACCTTTTCAAAGAGAGTGAGTATCCCAATGCATATAGGTAATACTTCTACGGGACCTATACACCTTTTCAAAGAGAGTGAGTACCCCCCTCACATGGCCTTATACTTCTAGGAGTTTATGTTCCTTCCTATGCTATTCTAGGAGTTTATGTTCCTTCCAGTAGAATGGCCTGATTGACTACAGAACGAACACCGTGCTGCCACCTACAACTTTTTTTTAACACCAAATATGGGCATAGAGTCCCTAGGGAGAATACGTGGTTAATTAAAGCGATTGGGAATTTGGAACACCTGTGCTGTCAGTCATTAATCAAATTGTCTACGGGAAAAGTTTAATAATGTCTGACAGGTACTGTCAATCATTAATCAAATTGTTTCCAGGCGAAGTTCAATAATGTCTGACAGGTGATGTCATGATTGATTGATTGACATTAAAGGGGAATTAATTTGTTGTTTCTAAAGAGAATTGATTCACGAGAGGGGAATTAATTTGTTGTTTCAAAAGAGAACTGTCTCCGAGCGAATGTTTCAATCTTAGTAATGAAGAGATTGATTCACGTAAGGGTTTCCAAATAATTTGAAATGTGTCAGCGCAGAGATGCCAAAACAAGAAGAACACGCTGAAATTATGTTTAGGGATGATTTGGGCAAAACCGTTTTAACCATTTTAGGGAATTATTTTGGCGAAACAGTTAGAGACATTTTAAAAGATGATTTTAGAAGAGAATTTAAGGGTGAAACTCTGTGGTCGTTATAATACACAAGTTGTATTTTAACAGTGTCGTGAGGTCCCCTACCCCAACCCCACAGGGTTCCGATCCCCCTACCCCCACCCCAAAGGGTTCCAATCCCCCTACCCCAACCCCGAAGGAAGCTCCGGTCCTCAAAGGTCCCCCAAGCTCCCAAAGGGCCCCCGGATCCCCAAACGCCCTCCCCGGGCCCCCAAAGGCCCTCCCCCGGTCCTCAAAGGTCCCCCAGGCTCCCAAAGGGCCCCCGGACCCCCAAAGGCCCTCCCCGGACCCCCAAAGGCCCTCCCCCAGACCCCAAAGGCCCTCACCAGGTCCCCAAAGGACCACCCGGCCCTAAAGGCCCCCCCCCAGACCCCAAAGGACCCCCTGCACCCCAAAGGCCCCTGAGGCCCCATTTTTTAATACTTTTTATGGCTTTATTATATCTTTTCAGAACAAGTTATTTTCTTAATGTCCATCCTAAACCAATTTTACTAGTTGAAGTACCCACCCCTTTCACCCACAACTTTACTATACAGATTTTTGAATGCTCAAACACCAAGCAATACTTTTCAAAGCCATTTCAGAACAAGTTCTTTTCTTAATGACCATCCTAAACCCATTTTACAAATTGAATTACCCATCCTTTACACCCACAACTTTACTATACTGATTTTTGAATACTCCAACATCAAGCAATACTTTTCAAAGGCATTTCAGAGCAAGTTCTTTTCTTAATATCCCTCCTAAACCCATTTTACAAGTTGAAGTACCCATCCATTTCACCCACAACATTACTTTACAGCTCTTGAAGGCCAAAACACCAAGTAATACTTTTCAAAAGGCATTTCAGAACAAGTTAGTTTCTTAATGTCCCTTTTAAACCTATTTTCCAACTTGAAGTACCCATCCTTCTCACCCACAACTTTACTTTACAGCTTTTGAATGCTCCAACACCAAGAAATACTTTTCAAATGGCATTTCAGAACCAGTTCCTCTCTTAATGTCCCTCCTAAACTCATTTTACAAGTTGAAGTACCCACACTTTTCAACCACAACATTACTTTACAGCTCTTGAAGGCCACAACACCAAGCAATGCTTTTCAAAAGGCATTTCAGAACAAGTTATTTTCTTAATGTCCCTTCTAAACCCATTTTACAAGTTGAAGCACCCATCCTTTTCACCCACAATTTTACTTTACAGCTTTTGAATGCTCCAACACCAAGCAATACTTTTCAAATGACATTTCAGAACAAGTTCCTTTCTTAATATCCCTCCTAAACCCATTTTACAAGTTGAAGTACCCATCCTTTTCACACACAACATTACTTTACAGCTCTTGAATGCCCCAACACCTAGCAATACTTTTCAAAAGACATTTCAGAACCAGTTCCTTTCTTAATATCCCTCCTAAACCCATTTTATAAGTTGAAGTACCCATCCTTTTCACACACAACATTACTTTACAGCTCTTGAAGGCCACAAAACCAAGCAATACTTTTCAATGCATTTCACAACAAGTTCTTTTCTTAATGTCCCTCCTAAACCCATTTTAAAATTTGAAGTACCCGTACTTTTCACCCACAACTTTACTTTACAGCTTTTTGAATGCCCCAACACCAAGCAATACTTTTCAAAGGGCATTTCAGAACAAGCTATTTTCTCAATGTCCCTTCTAAACCTATTTTCCAACTTGAAGCACTTATCTTTTTCACCCACAACTTTACTTTACAGTCTTTTGCATACCACAACACCAAGAAATACTTTTCAAAAGACATTTCAGAGCAAGTTCCTTTCTTAATGTCCCTTCTAAGCCCATTTTACAAGTTGAAGCATCCTTCCTTTTCACCCACAACTTTACTTTACAGCTTTTTGGATATCTCAACACCAAGAAATACCTTTCAAAAGGCATTTCAGAGCAACATTTTTTCTTAATGTCCCTTCTAAAACCATTTTACAACTTGAAGCATCCATCCTTTTCACCCACATCTTTACTCTATAGCTTTTTGGATACCTCAACACCAAATATACCTTTCAAAAGACATTTCAGAGCCAGTTCCTTTCTTAAAGTCCATTCTAAACCCATTTTACAACTTGAAGTACCCGTCCTTTTAACTCAAAACTTTACTTTACAGCTTTTTGGATATCTCAATACCAAGTAGTACCTTTCGAAGGGCATTTCGGAGAAAGTTGCTTTCTTAATGTTACTACTAAGCCCATTTTACAAGTTGAAGCATCCATCCTTTTCCCTCACAACTTTACTTTACAGCTTTTTGGATGCCTCAACACCAAGAAATACCATTCAAAAGGCATTTCAGAGCAACTTATTTTCTTAATGTCCCTTCTAAACCCATTTTCCAACTTGAAGTACCCATCCTTTTCACCCACAACTTTACTTTACAACTTTTTGGATACCTCAACACCAAGCAATACTTTTCAAAAGGCATTTAAGAGCAAGTTCCTTTCTTAAAATCCCTCCTAGACCCATTTTACAAGTTGAGGCATCCATCCTTTTCACCCACAACTTTACTTTACAGCTTTTGAATGCGCCAATATCATGCAATACTTTTCAAAGACATTTCAGAACAAGTTCTTTTCATAATTTCCATTGTAAACCCATTTTACAAGTTGAAGTAACCATCCTTTTCATCCACAACTTTACTCTACAGCTTTTTGAATGCTCCAACATCAAAAAATACTTTTCAAAGACATTTCAGAACAAGTTCTTTTCTTAGTGACCGTCCTAAGCCCATTTTACAAATTGAAGTACTCATACTTTTCACCTAAAATTTTACTTTACAGCATTTTTAATGCTCCAACACCAAGCAATACTTTTCAAAGGGCATTTCAGAACAAGTTATTTTCTTAATGTCCCTCCTAAACCCATTTTGCAAGTTTAAGTACCCAACTTTTTCACTCAGAACTATACTTTACAGCTTTTCGAATGCCCACAACACCAAGCAATACTTTTCAAAAGGCATTTTAGAACAAGTTATTTTCTTAATGTCCTTCCTAAGCCCATTTTACATGTTGAAGTTCCCAACCTTTTCACCCGCAACTATACTTTACAGCTTTTTGGATACCTCAATACCAAGAAATACTTTTCAAAAGACATTTCAGAGCAAGTTCCTTCTTCATGTCCTTTCTAAACCCATTTTATAAGTTGAAGCATCCTTCCTTTTCACTCACAACTTTACTTTACAGCTTTTTGGATACCTCAACACCAAGAAATACCTTTCAAAAGACATTTCAGAGCAAGTTCTTTTCTTAATGTCCCTTTCTAAGCCCATTTTCCAACTTGAAGTACCAATCCTTTTCACCCACAACTTTACTTTACAGCTTTTTGAATGCTCCAACACCAAGCGATACCTTTCAAAGGCATTTCAGAACAAGTTCTTTTCTTAATATCCCTCCTAAACCCATTTTACAAGTTGAAGTACCCATCCATTTCACCCACAACATTACTTTACAGCTCTTGAAGGCCACAACACCAAGCAATACTTTTCAAAAGGCATTTCAGAACAAGTTAGTTTCTTAATGTCCCTTCTAAACCTATTTTCCAACTTGAAGTACCCATCCTTCTCACCCACAACTTTACTTTACAGCTTTTGAATGCTCCAACACCAAGCAATACTTTTCAAATGGCATTTCAGAACCAGTTCTTCTCTTAATGTCCCTCTTAAACTCATTTTACAAGTTGAAGTTCCCATCCTTTTCACCCACAACTTTACTTTACAGCTTTTTGAATGCCCCAACTCCAAGCAATACTTTTCAAAAGGCATTTCAGAACAAGTCATTTTCTTAATGTCCCTTCTAAACCTATTTTCCAACTTGAAGTACCCATCCTTCTCACCCACAACTTTACTTTACAGCTTTTGAATGCCCCAACACCAAGAAATACTTTTCAAAATGCATTTCACAACAAGTTCTTTTCTTAATGTCCCTCCTAAACCCATTTTACAAGTTGAAGTACCCATACTTTTCAACCACAACATTACTTTACAGCTAATGAAGGCCACAACACCAAGCAATACTTTTCAAAAGGCATTTCAGAACAAGTTATTTTCTTAATGTCCCTTCTAAACCTATTTTCCAACTTGAAGTACCCATCCTTCTCACCCACAATTTTACTTTACAGCTTTTGAATGCTCCAACACCAGGCAATACTTTTCAAATGACATTTCAGAACCAGTTCTTTTCTTAATGTCCCTCCTAAACCCATTTTACAAGTTGAAATACCCATCCTTTTCACTCACAACTTTACTTTACAGCTTTTGAATGCCCCAACACCTAGCAATACTTTTCAAAAGGTATTTCAGAACCAGTTCCTTTCTTAATGTCCATCCTAAACCCATTTTACAAGTTGAAGTACCCATCCTTTTCACTCACAACTTTACTTTACAGCTTTTTGGATACCTCAACACCAAGAAATACTTTTCAAAAGACATTTCAGAGCAAGTTCCTTTCTTAATGTCCCTCCTAAAACCATTTTACAAGTTGAAGCATCCATCCATTTCACCCACAACTTTACTTTACAGCTTTTTGGATACCTCAACACCAAAATATACCTTTCAAAAGGCATATCAGAGCAACATCCTTTCTTAATGTCCCTTCTAAACCCATTTTCCAACTTGAAGTACCCGTCTTTTTCACCACAACTTTACTTTACGACTTTTTTCCACACTCAAACATCAAGCAATACTTTTCAAAAGGCTCTATTATGTTTTTTCAGAACAAGTTTTTTCTTAATGTCCTTCATAAACCAATTTTACAAGTTGAAGTAGATATCTTTTTCACCACAACTTTATTTTACGACTTTTTGCACACCTCAAGATCAAGCAATACTTTTCAAAAGACATTTCAGAGTAAGTTCCTTTGCTAATGTCCCTCCTAAACCCATTTTACAAGTTAAAGTACTTATCTTTTTCCCCACTACTTTACTTTACGACTTTTTTCCACACCCAAACATCAAGCAATACTTTTCAAAGGCATTTCAGAACAAGTTTTTTCTTAATGTCCTTCCTAAACCAATGTTACAAGTTGAAGTAACCATCTTTTTCACCCACAACTTTACTTTAAAGCTTTTTGAATACTCCAACATCAATCAATACTTTTCAAAAGACATTTCAGAACAAGTTCCTTTCTCAGTGACCGTCCTAAATCCATTTTACAAATTGAAGTACCCATCCTTTTCCTCACAACTATACTATAAGGCTTTTCGAATACCCCAACATCAAGCAATACTTTTCAAAAGCATTTCAGAACAAGTTCTTTTCTTAATGTCCTTCCTAAACCAATTTTACAAGTTGAAGTAGCCATCCCTTTCAACCAACACCAAGCAATACTTTTCAAAAGGCATTGCATAACAAGTTCCTTTCTTAATGTCCCTCCTAAACCCATTTTACAAGTTGAAGTACTCATCCTTTTCACCACAACTTTACTTTACGACTTTTTTTCTTAATATCCCTCCTAAACCCATTTTACAAGTTGAAGTACCCAGCTTTTTCACCCAAAACTATACTTCACAGCTTTTTGAATGCCCACAACACCAAGCAATACTTTTCAAAAGGTATTTCAGAACAAGTTAATTTCTTAATATCCTTCCTAAACCCATTTTACAATTTGAAGTTCCCAACTATTTCACCCGCAACTATACTTTACAGCTTTTTGAATGCCATATCATCAAGGAATACTTTTCAAAGACATTTCAGAACAAGTTCATTTCTTAATGTCCGTCCTAAGCCCATTTTACAAGTTGAAGTACCCATCCTTTTCACCCACAACTTTACTTTACAGCTTTTTGAATGCCCCAACACCTAGCAATACTTTTCAAAAGACATTTCAGAACAAGTTCCTTTCTTAATGTCCCTCCTAAACCCATTTTACAGGTTGAAGTACCCATCTTTTTCACCACAACTTTACTTTACAACTTTTTTCTTAATGTCCCCCCTAAACCCATTTTACAAGTTGAAGTACCCAGCTTTTTCACCCACAACTATACTTCACTGCTTTTTAAATGCCCACAACACCAAGCAATACTTTTCAAAAGGCATTTCAAAACCAGTTCCTTTCTTAATGTCCCTACTAAAACCATTTTACAAGTTGAAGCATCCATCCATTTCACCCACAACTTTAATTTACAGCTTTTTGGATACCTCAACACCAAAATATACCTTTCAAAAGGCATATCAGAGCAACATCCTTTCTTAATGTCCCTTCTAAACCCATTTTCCAACTTGAAGTACCCGTCTTTTTCACCACAACTTTACTTTACGACTTTTTTCCACACTCAAACATCAAGCAATACTTTTCAAAGGGCTCTATTATGTTTTTTCAGAACAAGTTTTTTCTTAATGTCCTTCATAAACCAATTTTACAAGTTGAAGTAGTTATCTTTTTCGCCACAACTTTATTTTACGACTTTTTGCACACCTCAAGATCAAGCAATACTTTTCAAAAGACATTTCAGAGCAAGTTCCTTCGCTAATGTCCCTCCTAAACCCATTTTACAAGTTAAAGTACTTATCTTTTTCCCCACGACTTTACTTTACGACTTTTTTCCACACCCAAACATCCCACATCCCAGACCCACACCCAAAGTTATGTTAGGTTAGGTTAAGTTAGGTTAGGTTAGCCTACGTACGCGCGCGTACGTAGGCTAACCTAACCTAACCTAACCTAACATAACTTAATCTAGCCTAACCTAACCTAACTTAAACATGGAGACCCGGTTAGCTAGCTAACCTAACCTACCTAACCTGCCTTAACCTAGCCTAATCTAACCTAACTTAATCTAGTCTAACCTAACTTAATCTAGTCTAATCTAACCTAACCATACTCGCCGGAAAATCCCCCCAGGTCGACTTTGTATTTCTCTCTCACTATGCATGCGTGTTGGAAATTTTTCATTTTCTTTGATAAAAACTAGAATTGAACTATAACTTTTTTCTTTTCTCTAAGAAAATTCAGAAGAGAACTTTAAATTTCTTTGTGTCTTTGTGAAATTAAGAACTGAAGTGGAATATTTTTATTTTTCTCTGGAGAAATTAGAATTGAACTCTAAGTTCTTGAATAAAATTCAAACTTGAGTTAACTTTTTATGATCAATGTAAAAATTTTTCTATCTTCTATGAAAAATTTAGAAAAGTAATTTAAAATTTTTCCATCTCTGAGAAAAATCTGAATTGAAGTGGAAAATTTTTATTTTTCTTGAAAAATAGAATTGATCTGTAACTTATTTCTTCTCATATGGATAGTTAGGAAAAGAACTTGAACTTTTCTTCACATCAATGAGAAAATTAGCTCCTTATCTTCATAGAGAAATATTCACGATCAATGTGTAACTTTTTCTATCTTCTACAAAAAATTTGGAGGAGAATTTAAAATTTATGTCTTTGGGGAAGCATCTGAACTGAAGTGGAACCTTTTTATATTATTAGGAAAAATAGAATTGATCAAAAACTAATTTCTTTTTCATTGAGAAAATTCAGAAGAGAGCTTGAACTTTTCTTCACTTCATTGAGAAATTTTAAATAGAACTTTAAATTTCCTTTTGTCTTTGTGAAATTAAGAACTGAAATGGAAGATTTTTATTTTCTTTGGAGAAATTAGAATTGAACTGTAAGTTCTTTAATAAAATTCAGAAGATAACTTGAACTTTCCATCTTCTATGAAAAAATTTGGAACAGTACTTTAAATTTTTTCATCTCTTTGAGAAAAATCTGAACTGAAGTGGAAACTTGCATGATATTGTCGCGAGCACAAAAAAAAAAATCTGAACTGAAGTGGAAACTTGCATAATATTGTGGTGTGCACAAATGTTGCAAAGAAACGTTGTGGTGAAAAGGATAGGTACCTCAACTTGTAAAATGGGTTTAGGAGGAACATTAAAAAAAAAACTTGTTCTTAATTAACTTTTGAAAAATATTACTTGGTTTTGCGGGCATTTAAAAAGCTGTGAAGTATAGTTCTGGGTGAAAAAGTTGGGTACTTAAACTTGTAAAATGGGTTTAGGAGGGACATTAAGAAAAAAGTTGTAAACTAAAGTTGTGGTGAAAAAGATGGGTACTTCAACTTGTAAAATGGGTTTTGGAGGGACATTAAGACAGGAACTTGTTGTGAAATGCCTTTTGAAAAGTATTGCTTGGTGTTGGGGCATTCAAAAAGCTGTAAAGTAAAGTTTTGAGTTAAAAGGATGGGTACTTCAACTTGCAAAATGGGCTTAGGACGGACATTAAGAAAAGAACTTGTTCTGAAATGTCTTTGAAAAGTATTGCTTGATGATATGGCATTCAAGAAGCTGTAAAGTATAGTGGCGGGTGAAATGGTTGGGAACTTCAACTTGTAAAATTGGTTTAGGAAGGACATTAAGAAAATAACTTGTTCTGAAATACCTTTGAAAAGTATTGCTTGGTGTTGTGGGCATTCAAAAAGCTGTGAAGTATAGTTTTGGGTGAAAAAGTTGGGTACTTCAACTTGTAAAATGGGTTTAGGAGGGATATTAAGAAAAAAAGTCGTAAAGTAAAGTTGTGGTGAAAAGGATGAGTACTTCAACTTGTAAAATGGGTTTAAGAGGGACATTAAGAAAGGAACTTGTTGTGCAATGCCTTTTGAAAAGTATTGCTTGGTGTTGGTTGAAAGGGATGGCTACTTCAACTTGTAAAATGGGTTTAGGAAGGACATTAAGAAAAGAACTTGTTCTGAAATGCTTTTGAAAAGTATTGCTTGATGTTGGGGTATTCGAAAAGCCTTATAGTAGAGTTGTGAGGAAAAGGATGGGTACTTCAATTTGTAAAATGGATTTAGGACGGTCACTGAGAAAGGAACTTGTTCTGAAATGTCTTTTGAAAAGTACTGCTTGATGTTGGAGCATTCAAAAAGTTGTAAAGTAAAGTTGTGGGTGAAAAAGATGGTTACTTCAACTTGTAAAATTGGTTTAGGAAGGACATTAAGAAAAAAACTTGTTCTGAAATGTCTTTGAAAAGTATTGCTTGATGTTTGAGTGTGGAAAAAAGTCGTAAAGTAAAGTCGTGGGGCAATAGATAAGTACTTATAACTTGTAAAATGGGTTTAGGAGGGACATTAGCAAAGGAGCTTACTCTGAAATGTCTTTTGAAAAGTATTGCTTGATCTTGAGGTGTGCAAAAAGTCGTAAAATAAAGTTGTGGTGAAAAAGATAACTACTTCAACTTGTAAAATTGGTTATGAAGGACATCAAGAAAAAACTTTTTCTGAAAAAATATAAAAGAGCCCTTTGAAAAGTATTGATTGATGTTTGAGTGTGGAAAAAAGTCGTAAAGTAAAGTTGTGGTGAAAAAGACGGGTATTTCAAGTTGGAAAATAGGTTTAGAAAGGACATTCAGAAAGGATATTGCTCTGATGTGCCTTTTGAAAGGTATATTTTGGTGTTGAGGTATCCAAAAAGCTGTAAATTAAAGTTGTGGGTGAAATGGATGGATGCTTCAACTTTTAAAATGGTTTTAGGAGGGACATTAAGAAATGAACTTGCTCTGAAATGCCTTTTGAAAAGTATTTCTTGGTGTTGAGGTATCCAAAAAGCTGTAAAGTAAAGTTGTGAGTGAAAAGGATGGGTACTTCAACTTGTAAAATGGGTTTAGGAGGGATATTAAGAAAGGAACTGGTTCTGAAATACCTTTTGAAAAGTATTGCTAGGTGGTGGGGCATTCAAAAGCTGTAAAGTAAAGTTGTGGGTGAAAAGAATGGGTACTTCAACTTGTAAAATTGGTTTAGGAGGGACATTGAGAAAAGAACTGGTTCTGAAATGTCATTTGAAAAGTATTGCTTGGTGTTGGAGCATTCAAAAGCTGTAAAGTAAAATTGTGGGTGAGAAGGATGGGTACTTCAAGTTGGAAAATAGGTCTAGAAGGGACATTAAGAAAATAACTTGTTCTGAAATGCCTTTTGAAAAGTATTGCTTGGTGTTGTGGCCTTCAAGAGCTGTAAAGTAATGTTGTGGTTGAAAAGTATGGGTAAATCAACTTGTAAAATGGGTTTGGGAGGGACATTAAGAAAAGAACTGGATCTGAAATGCCTTTTGAAAAGTATTTCTTGGTGTTGGGGCATTCAAAAGCTGTAAAGTAAAGTTGTGGGTGAGAAGGATGGGTACTTCAAGTTGGAAAATAGGTTTAGAAGGGACATTAAGAAAATGACTTGTTCTGAAATGCCTTTTGAAAAGTATTGCTTGGAGTTGGGGCATTCAAAAAGCTGTAAAGTAAAGTTGTGGGTGAAAAGGATGGGAACTTCAACTTGTAAAATGAGTTTAGGAGGGACATTAAGAGATGAACTGGTTCTGAAATGCCATTTGAAAAGTATTGCTTGGTGTTGGAGCATTCAAAAGCTGTAAAGTAAAGTTGTGGGTGAGAGGGATGGGTACTTCAAGTTGGAAAATAGGTTTAGAAGGGACATTAAGAAACTAACTTGTTCTGAAATGCCTTTTGAAAAGTATTGCTTGGTGTTGTGGCCTTCAAGAGCTGTAAAGTAATGTTGTGGGTGAAATGGATGGGTACTTCAACTTGTAAAATGGGTTTAGGAGGGATATTAAGAAAAGAACTTGTTCTGAAATGCCTTTGAAAGGTATCGCTTGGTGTTGGAGCATTCAAAAAGCTGTAAAGTAAAGTTGTGGGTGAAAAGGATTGGTACTTCAAGTTGGAAAATGGGCTTAGAAAGGGACATTAAGAAAAGAACTTGCTCTGAAATGCCTTTTGAAAGGTACTTCTTGATGTTGAGGTATCCAAAAAGCTGTAAAGTAAAGTTGTGGGTGAAAGGGAAGGATGCTTCAAGTTGGAAAATGTGTTTAGAATGAACATTAAGAAGAGATGTTGCTCTGAAATGTCTTTTGAAAGGTATTTCTTGGTGTTGGGGTATACAACGTACTGTAAAGTAAAGTTCTGGGTGAAAAAGAAAGGATTCTTCAACTCATAAAATGGGTTTAGAAAGGACATGAAGAAGGAACTTGTTCTGAAATATCTTTTCAAAAGTATTTCTTGTTGTTGAGGAATCCAAAAAGCTGTAAAGTATAGTTTCGGGTGAAAAGGTTGGGAACTTCAACATGTAAAATGGGTTTAGGAAGGACATTAAGAAAATAAATTGTTCTTAAATGCCTTTTGAAAAGTATTGCTTGGTGTAGTGGGCATTCGAAAAGCTGTGAAGTATAGCTTAGGGTTAAAAAGTTGGTTACTTAAACTTGTAAATTGGGCTTAGGAGGGACATTAAGACAATAACATGTTCTTAAATAACATATTAAAAGTATTTAAAAGTTTTTGAGAATTAAAAAATCTTTAAAGTAAAATTTTAGGTGAAAATGATGCGTAGTTCAATTATTTAATTGGACTTAGAATGTTTACTGAGAAATAAACTTTTTCTGAAATGTCTTTGAAAAGTATTATTTGATTTTGGAGAATTCAAAGAGCTGTAGAGTAAAGTTGTGGATAAAAAGGATGGTTACTCCAACTTGTAAAATGGGCTTACAATGGAAATTATGAAAAGAACTTGTTCTGAAATGTCTTTGAAAAGTATTTCATGATATTGGCGCATTCAAAAGCTGTAAAGCAAAGTTGTGGGTGAAAAGGATGGATGCCTCAACTTGTAAAATGGGTCTAGGAGAGATTTTAAGAAAGGAACTTGCTCTTAAATGCCTTTTGAAAAGTATTGCTTGGTGTTGAGGTATCCAAAAAGTTGTAAAGTAAAGTTGTGGGTGAAAAAGATGGGTACTTCAAGTTGGAAAATGGGTTGAGAAGGGACATTAAGAAAAAAAGTTGCTCTTAAATGCCTTTTGAATGGTATTTTTTGGTGTTGAGGCATCCAAAAAGCTGTAAAGTAAAGTTGTGAGTGAAAAGGATGGATGCTTCAACTTGTAAAATTGGTTTAGGAGGTACATTAAGAAAGGAACTTGCTCTTAAATGCCCTTTGAAAAGTACTGCTTGGTGTTGAGCTATCCAAAAAGCTGTAAAGTAAAGTTGTGGGTGAAAAGGACGGGTACTTCAAGTTGGAAAATGGGTTTAGAAGGGACTTTAAGAAAGGAACTTGGTCTGAAATGTCTTTTGAAAGGTATATATGGTGTTGAGATATACAAAAAGTCGTAGAGTAAAGATGTGTGTGAAAAGGATGGATGCTTCAAATTGTAAAATTGTTTTAGAAGGGACATTAAGAAAAGATTTTGCTCTGAAATGCCTTTTGAAAGGTATTTCTTGGTGTTGGGGGATCCAAAAAGCTGTAAAGTAAAGTTGTGTGTGAAAAGGATGGATGCTTCAACTTGTAAAATGGTTTTAGAAGGAACATTAAGAAAGGAACTTGCTCTGAAATGTCTTTTGAAAAGTATTGCTTGGTGTTGAGACATCCAAAAAGCTGTAAAGTAAAGTTGTAGGTGAAAAGGATGGGTAATTCAAGTTGTAAAATTGGTCTATGAATGACATTAAGAAAAAAAATTGTTCTGAAATGTCTTTTGAAAAGTATTTCTTGGTGTTGGGGTATCCAAAAAGCTGTAAAGTAAAGTTGTGTGTGAAAAAGATAAGTTCTTCAAGTTGGAAAAAAGGTTTAGAAGGGACATTGAGAAAATAGCTTGTTCTGAAATGCCCTTTGAAAAGTATTGCTTGGTGTTGGGGCATTCAAAAAGCTGTAAAGTAAAGTTCTGGGTGAAAAGTACGGGTACTTCAACTTGTAAAATTGGTCTATGAATGACATTAAGAAAAAAACTTGTTGTGAAATGCATTGAAAAGTATTGCTTGGTTTTGTGGCCTTCAAGAGCTGTAAAGTAATGTTGTGTGTGAAAAGGATGGGTACTTCAACTTATAAAATGGGTTTAGGAGGGATATTAAGAAAGGAACTGGTTCTGAAATGCCTTTTGAAAAGTATTGCTAGGTGTTGGGGCATTCAAAAGCTGTAAAGTAAAGATGTGGGTGAAAAGGATGGGTACTTCAACTTGTAAAATGGGTTGAGGAGGGACATTAAGAAAATAACTGGTTCTGAAATGACATTTGAAAAGTATTGCTTGGTGTTGGAGTATTCAAAAACTGTAAAGTAAAATTGTGGGAGAGAAGGATGGGTACTTCAAGTTGGAAAATAGGTTTAGAAGGTATATTAAGAAAATAACTTGTTCTGAAATGCCTTTCGAAAAGCGTTGCTTGGTGTTGTGGCCTTCAAGAGCTGTAAAGTAATGTTTTGGTTGAAAAGTGTGGGTACTTCAACTTGTAAAATGGGTTTGGGAGGGACATTAAGAAAAGAAGTGGTTCTGAAATGCCTTTTGAAAAGTATTTCTTGGTGTTGGGGCATTCAAAAGCTGTAAAGTAAAGTTGTGGGTGAGAAGGATGGGTACTTCAAGTTGGAAAATAGGTTTAGAAGGGACATTAAGAAATTAACTTGTTCTGAAATGCCTATTGAAAAGTATTGCTTGGAGTTGGGGCTTTCAAAAAGCTGTAAAGTAAAGTTGTGGGTGAAAAAGGTTGGGAACTTCAACTTGTAAAATGAGTTTAGGAGGGACATTAAGAGAGGAACTGGTTCTGAAATGCCATTTGAAAAGTATTGCTTGGTGTTGAAGCATTCAAAAGCTGTAAAGTAAAGTTGTGGGTGAGAAGGATGGGTACTTCAAGTTGGAAAATAGGTTTAGAAGGGACATTAAGAAACTAACTTGTTCTGAAATGCCTTTTGAAAAGTATTGCTTGGTGTTTTGGCCTTCAATAGCTGTAAAGTAATGTTGTGGGTGACATGGATGGGTACTTCAACTTGTAAAATGGGTTTAGGAGGGATATTAAGAAAAGAACTTGCTCTGAAATGCCTTTGAAAAGTATTGCTTGATGTTGGAGTATTCAAAAATCAGTATAGTAAAGTTGTGGGTGTAAAGGATGGGTAATTCAATTTGTAAAATGGGTTTAGGAAGGACATTAAGAAAAGAACTTGTTCTGAAATGCCTTTGAAAAATATTGCTTGGTGTTGGAGCATTCAAAAATCAGTATAGTAAAGTTGTGGGTGAAAGGGATGGGTACTTTAACTAGTAAAATGGGTTTAGGATGGACATTAAGAAAATAACTTGTTCTGAAAAGATATAATAAAGCCATAAAAGTATTAAAAAATGGGGCCTCAGGGGCCTTTGGGGTACAGGGGGTCCTTTGGGGTCTGGGGGGGGCCTTTAGGGCCGGGTGGTCCTTTGGGGACCTGGTGAGGGCCTTTGGGGGCTGGGGGAGGGCCTTTGGGGGCCCGGGGAGGGCCTTTGGGGGTCCGGGGGCCCTTTGGGAGCCTGGGGGACCTTTGAGGACCGGGGGAGGGCCTTTGGAGGCCCGGGGAGGGCGTTTGGGGATCCGGGGGCCCTTTGGGAGCTTGGGGGACCTTTGAGGACCGGAGCTTCCTTCGGGGTTGGGGTAGGGGGATTGGAACCCTTTGGGGTTGGGGTAGGGGGATCGGAACCCTTTGGGGTTGGGGTAGGGGACCTCACGACACTGTTAAAATACAACTTGTGTATTATAACGACCACAGAGTTTCACCCTTAAATTCTCTTCTAAAATCATCTTTTAAAATGTCTCTAACTGTTTCGCCGAAATAATTCCCTAAAATGGTTAAAACAGTTTCGCCCAAATAATCCCTAAACGTAATTTCAGCATGTTCCTTTTGTTTTGGCATCTCTGCGCTGACACATTTCAAATTATTTGGAAACCCTTACGTGAATCAATCTCTTCATTACTAAGATCGAAACATTCGCTCGGAGACAGTTCTCTTTTGAAACAACAAATTAATTCCCCTCTCGTGAATCAATTCTCTTTAGAAACAACAAATTAATTCCCCTTTAATGTCAATCAATCAATCATGACATCACCTGTCAGATATTATTAAACTTCGCCTGGAAACAATTTGATTAATGATTGACAGTACCTGTCAGACATTATTAAACTTTGCCCGGAAACAATTTGATTAATGACTGACAGCCCAGGTGTTCCAAATTCCCAATCGCTTTAATTAACCACGTGTTCTCCCTAGGGACTCTATGCCCAAATTTGGTGTTAAAAAAAAGTTGTAGGTGGCAGCAGGGTGTTCGTTCTTTAGTCAATAAGGCCATTCTACTCCTTCCTATGCTATTCTAGGAGTTTATGTTCCTTCCTATGCTATTCTAGGAGTTTATGTTCCTTTCTATGCTATTCTAAGGGTTTATGTTCCTTCCTATGTTATTCTATGGGACCTCTACACGTGATTAAACAAGTTTTGCTTGCCTTTCCTTTTATCTTTCCAAACGAGCAGGGATTCCCCACTGGTTCCTAAACATTGCAAAAAAAGCGAGCAATACGAATGGGGATTCCCCACACAAGTGTGTTTCAACTCCATGTTTTTCAACCAGACTGGTTTTTGAGCCAACATCCGTTTTTTTTAGGGTGTCAATCAGAGACAACGGAGGTATTTACTCCTCTCTCTCTCTATCCCAGTCAATTTTTTATTGTTGGTAGCTGAGTTTCATTGTGGCAGTGAGAGTGTCAACACATGAAAAAATGTTCCATATATGTCCACTATGTATGTACACACTGGGCAGTTGGTCAACATGTGAGACTTGCACAATGATTGATGAGTATGATGAAAAGTGTAGATTATGCAACCCGTGTAAATTGCATAAAGGATATGCTGTACAAATTAAAGATTGTAATTCCTGTATTGAAGAGGTGTGTGACTCTCATCCTAGAGGGCACCTATGCTCCAATTGCCACTATGATAAATGTAATCAGTGGGAGAATACATATCCCGGTATGATTGGAAAGAATCCTAAGCGTGACTTTAGTTTAATGCTACGAGATTTGTATCGTCGTGGCTTTAGATTGTTCTGAAGGAGGAACCGGGTCAGCGATTCAACTGTTGGAACAACAAAAGAATTTGGTTTCTACGTCATCGTTGTGAAAACAATGAGTACTACGATTATAAGCCCACTGATTTTTATTTGGCTGTGACGGAATGTGATTCGCCACTTGAGGACACTATTTGTGACATTACTTCAAATAAGCAAATTGAAACATGTGAGTTCTATAGAATGAATGAGAATAGTATCATCGACTATACAAAGAAATATGACAAGAGTGAAGTTACACTCTACTGTAGAAAATGCGACCCTCATATTGCAGCACATCAGTATCAGTATACCGTGAATTCACGTAATATACCTCCATTAGTTGTTATTAACAAATACCAAGTAGAAAATGAAATCTAAAGAGTAGAAGTTGTTTTTTATCATGTATATACTTTTTTAATTTATTAATAAAAAATGTCACATAAATTTTTAGAACATTTTATTCGTAGGGCACTAAAATCAATATTAAACACGCTTGAAAGTATATTTTCCACTAGAAAGTCGTTCAATCGAGGTAAGTCAACGTAGATGTCGAGAAACTGCTTGTAGGTATAGCCACGACATCGGAACATGAAAAAGAGTAGAGCATGAAAGCCACATGTCTTAGTCGTTAAATCCTGTACTCTTCGTTGAGTTTGAATAATAGTTTTCTCAATGCTTTCAATAAAGTTGCTGATGTAAGGAGTTTAGAACTTGTACGATAAAAAAAGCCAAGAGGATCAAAAAATTCAATATTCTTCGCTGTTTGAAAGATGCATAGCCAATGGCCTGTCTTCAAAGTCGATGGACTGCTATTAACAATGATTAGGGCATTGTTAAAACATGGAATTTTTCAACAAAGTCCGACGGTATGCAATAGGACTTGTACTGGGACATGCATGGATCCATACTAAATACCTTGATTATTTGGTTTGTGTTCAAGGTGCTAGGTCTAGTAGAAGACTGCCGTCGGGTGTGATTTCCCAATAGGTTTCAAATTGACTCAGCGATATTAGCGTGATGCTCTCAGTCAAAGCATCGGCAAATGTACACTCTAAACGTACATTCCCTGTTCGTACTATGCTCATATCCTGAGTCCCTGAGTACTCTTCGTTGATTTTGAATAATAGTTTTCCCACTGCTTTCAATAAAGTTGCTGATGTATGGAGTGTAGAATTTATACGATAAGCCAAGAGGATCAAAAAATTCAATATTCTTCGATGTTTGAAAGATATATAGCCAATGGCCGGTCTTCAAAGTCGATGGGCTGCTATTAACAATGATTAGGGTATTGTTAACACTTGGAATTTTTTCAATGAAGACTAAAAGTATACAATATGAGTTGTACTGGGAAATGTATGGATCCATACTAAATACGTTGATTATTTGATTTGTGTTCATGGTGCTAAGTCTAGTAGAACACTCCCGTCGGGCATAATTTCCCAATAGGTTTCAAATTGACTTAATGATAGTAGCATGATATTCTCAGTCAGATCATCGGCAAATGTACACTCTAAACGTACATTCCCTGTTCGTACTATGCTCATATCCTGAGTCCCTGACAAGTCCAAAACAATTACCCCAATTTTTTGAAAACATTGAATCGATTGTTCCATTTTCACATAGCTGAGAGTCATGATCTAGGGATTGCATGGTGAACTCGTACAGAGTTCTATAGGATTTTCTGTCAAATGATAGAGTGTACAGTGGAATACCTTTCACTTTGCACAAAAGGTTAGATAGACTGAGAAAATTAAAATCATGGGGCGATTCAGTCCAGGATCCAACGGCACTGGCACTCTTCACAAAGGCCAAATCCAATTTTAATGGGATTTCTCCATTGGTAAATGATGAATCGCTATAGCTAGGAGAATCTGTGGCAATGTGACGTTAATTGGTGATTGTATGGGGGACAAAAAGCGTAATGTTGTTGCTATTGACTCTTAGCTTTTCGACTGCCAATGCAACAGAGCTCATAACTTGTTGTTTTTGGACGTGGAGAATTGCCGATGTAATAATGGAATGTGCATCAGGAGCTGTAGGAAGTGTTTTTCTCAAGATGAAATTTGATGGGGCTAGTTACAATTTTATATCAATCTTGACATTGGGGGGTAATCATTGAGATATATTGCATATATCATGATTTAATTTTCCAACCAGATGATACTCTTGGCTCACAGCAGTAGTCAACTCACCATCAGTATCAACACCTGATCGATATTCATAGCCCAATAATTGTCCTCTCAACTCCTTGTATGCCTTTGGTGTCATCATCATAAATTGTATGTAGCTTGCATAGTTTGATAAATTATTGCTAGTGCTCACCAATTTTCCATTAATAAATACATTAATTTGTTTGAATAGGTTGTGTAGCATACAGTTTTCGTAGGAGAGACTGTTGGCAACAGTTGGAGTTTTTTTATCTGACTTTTTCTTCACAGCAACATTTAAATCAATAAATTTTGATGACGAATCAATGAAATAGTCTTCATTGGAAAATATTTGAAAGTGTATATTTTCCGAGAGGGGTTGTTGGGGATGAAATTGTTCATAATAACCATACTTGACACTGACATCAACATTTTCAGCATTAAACAGATTCAATGAGGAACTGATTGATGGATGTGATTCTTTGTGAGGGAAATAAGTCATCTTAAGAGAAGAAATCCTTCTTTGATCTAACAATCTTTTTCTTTTTCTTCTTCTTTTTATTGGTCTTCGTTGTTTTATTCCTCAAAGTCCTTGTTGATGTCCTTCGCTTCCCGCCTGGGTAGAGACTGATAAGTGAATGACGCGCACACATCCTTTTCAACCCCTCCCCATTTTGCCGAGGTTGTCGTTGCTCACCAACGGCTATAGCTGAAGATCTAATATTATCCTTAGCACTCCCTTAGACATTCTTGCCCGAACCCCAGTCCTGTAGGGTTTAGCCAGAAAGATTTGATGCAGCAGGTACAATATATTTTCTGGCAAGGGGTAGTGCAGAACGAAATAGCCTAGCAAACCAGCTACCAAGACCATAGCCAGACATTGTAGTACGCCCTTTGTAGTAGTCCAATCCATTGCCTATTTGACGTGGACTCAGAGCACCAGCATAGCAATCAATATCGGGGCAAACAAATGGAATTCTTCTATTATTTATTTTAGGTGATGGTGCTGTCACTGACAATGGGTCGAAAATGACATGTAATCACTGCTAAACCTTTTGTTAGTGCTAGAGGATCACCCAATTCACTTCTTAGTGTTAACTGACAGAGTTCCAAATACGAAGTGTTTACAGGAACATACTGAAGATGCTTTATATTATAGTGATGAACAAGTTCATGGGTTGTTTTTCGTTCAAGAACACGTAGGAGGGGGACATTTGAATTACCAACTCTCGATGTTTCCACAAAAGATGCTTAGAGAAATATGCAAGAGCCCAAGGCGAAACCAGGTGGATAATCAGCAAAAATAACTTGATCCATCCCGTAAACGGTGCCAGCATTTTCCCATTGATCATATTCTGTTTAAAGCCAAGAACGTCTCTCAGATTATCATTAAGAATAATTATTTCAGTATCAACAGGTGAGGTATTGTAAATCCTATCATGTTCCAATGAATAATTGAAATGGAATGTACCATTCCTACAATATGAGATTTTTCTATTGATTGTACGACACAAATCTCTCATATCATCATATTCAATATATTTCAATTTAACATGAGGATTTGCGCTAGATTTAAGTGCTTCAACCCATTCATAGTCGACAAGGAGTGACCAATCGAATTGTATAACTTTTATATCATACACACAATCCTTCCTCAGGATGTCATAGGTATTTTTGAGAATAAAATCGACAAGAGTCACTTCATACGCGCCATCAAATTTGATAGCGGGGGAGAGTTTCGTCCAAAAATCACTTGTCTTATTCAAGTCGTTGTAGAGAGGATCGAAAACATTGGACATAAAAGTTACATAGAAATCTTTGGGCATTGTCAATATCTTCAACACTGATCCAAGAATCGAAATCAGAGTTGTATCCTAGCCACCGAGCAAGTAACTGTTTCCCTTCCCTGCGAGTACGAGTCTTTAATATCTTTTCAATTTGATAGATTTCACTATTATTTTTAACTTTTTGTAGTTCATAGTCATAAAAGCCGCCGAGAATCTCTTCACCTTTGGTATCGCGAAAATGATATGCCATGGGCTTATGGTCTAGGTTTTTCGACACTTGAAAAAGTCCTGTTGATCAAAAGCACGTCCACTTTTCAAAAACATTAGTTGCTCTAGTTATTCGAGCAGTATCACCAACATTGAAATTTTTCTTATTGAAGACCGTTTCATTGAACTATTCTTTAAGAAAACGGGCAATGGTATTATGATCAGAATGGTGAACTTCAGTTGAGGTTGAATTGGACAATGATCGAGTAGGTCGTTGATTATAAATCAACATGATTTTATCTAAATCATGAATAAAAGCAGATGTATTTTTCAATGTACAATATCTTGAAATTAAAAGTCAAATAGTTCTTATCAATCGTTCGGACAATGCAGCCTTTATAGGGCTATGACTATGATAGAAAAGTGTATTATATTTCGCTAGTACTTTTGCAACATGTGGATTAACAAATTCACTACCACGATCTGTTTGAATTTTTTTATACGAATCCTGTTCGAGAATACTTTAATTGGCCTGAGAAACTTCAACACCTCTCTTTGACCGCAATGGAACGGCATATGCAAAGCGACTAAAACACTGATTACAAGTAGAATATACTTGTATGGTGTATTGTGACGTCTTTGAATCTCATCTAGAGTTAGGAGATCTGCTTGAATTATATGCAATGGGTAAAAGGCTTTAGTTTTTTGATAAGGATTAGCAGGAAGTCTATAATTTCTATGCAGAGTGTAACTTGATTCATTTTGTAGATAGTCTTGTACACTTTTACCGTGAACACCAATGGCTTTGGAAAGAGTGGTGGGGGAACTTAAACTCCCCACTTCACCAATATTTTCATAAACATGTTTCAGAACTTCATCCATTTTGAATGTAAACGTTTAGTGTAATTTCCGTTACCCTTTTGTATACTGGTGGTGGTTGTGGTGACGTTGACTGGATACGTATTCGCTTTTGTCTAGCTATCAATGGTGTGCTGCTGCTCCTTATTGTCAAGTTTCCACTAGGTGTGCTAGTATTTTCCAAAATTGATTTAAAATCTTCTTCCTCTTCTTCATATTTTAATGGCGTTGTTGGTGCATGTTCATTTATTTTTTTGTAGAATTTGCCTATTGCTAATAAGCCTTTTGGGAAAGTTTAATGTATTTAAAAAGTTGTATAGATGAGCGTCAAATGATAATAGTCCTTTGCGATTTGTAACCATATCATAGATTAAATCAAGTAGATTATAGCTCTTGCCTTGAATTATAATCCCTTTCCCATTGCTATCAACTTGAATATGATCTTGACCACTTTCCATGAGATAAGTTATGAGTCGTTTACTTTGTTCACGATATGAGTGGGGCATTATATTTCCAATTTTCGATACAATTGAATCCAATTCCTCCTTCTTTAACTGTGTTCCAGCAGCAGACTCTTGAGGAGATGAATCTTTTTTGTAATCAATACCACTGGCCTTGACACGATAGGACTTATGTTTGTCCACTCGACGAAGTGCATCTTGAAGTAAAAGCAGTTTTTATCATCCTCAATATTCTCATTGTCAATGAATGTACTCAGATTATTCTCAAAGTGTTCCACGGGTGAAAGAGCCAGTTCTATTGGAGTCAATTTATAGGGTTTTGCCATTCTCTCTCTAGAGAAAACTGTTTACAAGTCCTGCAATTATTGGTAGAAAAAGTGTGAAAAAGCTACCGCCTGCCTGAAGAAGTCGTTTCTTTTTAAAAATCTTTCCTTTGTTTTTAGAGGCCAATGTACTTACAATGGAACGATGTTGCTTTGCCTGTTGCTTAACTACTTCTGGCAGTTGAACATTGCCCTCGGTCAAATTTAAACAAAGTTCAGATATTAGATTAATGAAATCATTGTCAATACCATGTTTGAGTATGGCTTTCCTAAGTGAGGGTTTTATAGTGCTTAGAACTGAAAATAAATGTCAATTTTCATGTAGTTTCTTCAATGTCATGATAGTAACTAATAGGTCTTTTTAGTGTTCACGGGGAGACATACTGTAATTTCATTGTCAAAAATATCTGTGAATAAACGCAGATCCTCGGGTGTATTTTGATTAAGATTCAATAGGATATAGCCATAGAGTTTATTGGTTGCCTGATTGTATGCTGAGAGCCGAATTTTGGGGGCGCTTGGATAGATTTGTTTATTGAGAGTTATTAGAGAGCTAGAATCACGAACAACTCTGTAGATGATATAGTAGGTGCAGTTCAATGCAAGTGTTCGCATACATTTGCTCTGATGAAAGAGATTGTGTAGAACCAAAGTAACGGAAATCTGTTCATGATGAGAGCGAACAGTGAACAGTTGTATCATTTCCTGGGACCATTTTTTAATAGATTCAGCCAGATCGTCAATAATCAGCCAAGAGTTTGGTTCAATAATACTGAAAACATCAAGTCCCTGTATGAATTGTATCTGCACCAATCTCGTCGTGGCAATTGCTTTTATTTTATCGTAAGACACCTGCCAAGTACTGTAATAATAGTAGATTTTTTTCGGCTTTTCCGCAAACATTTTATAACAATTTTTACTTATTTTAGTTAAGTTTGTTGTTTTGCGTGACATAGACGGCACAAACAGAAATGATCTGAATGGTTTTTTAAATCGATACATGTTCCCCTCAATAGTTCACCTGGACAACTAACTGTAGACTATAGTTGTCTAATGACTAAATAATTTCCCTACAAGTCGGTTCAAGAATAATGAGAACAAAATCAATAAAGAATCATATTTCTTGTATTATAAACAGCACTTTACAGAAAACAAAGAAAAATACACTTTTTAAATTTATAGTAAAAAAAATGCACTAGAAAAAGCACTTTAATAAATATACTTTATTTACAATTACAACATTTAATGAAAAATACGCTGAATAATATCACTTTTTTTCAATGCTACATGTATATTTAAAAAAAAAAATAACTTTGGTAGTGGCGGTGCGCCCCCGCTGGCGGTCGGCTGCCCCCCCCCCCCGGTTCGCGAGGCCCCCCCCCCCTAAGGTTTTGGGAAAATTTTACTGGAATTTATTCAAACCTAGACTTTCCCTATGGCTAACACATTCGGCTCGGTCGGAAGTTAAATAGTGTCCAAGGGGGAGGGTAGTTACACTGTCTTGACAAACATACACCTTGTTGGAAATGGTACTCATGGCAATTTCCTCTACCTTTACAGTGAAGTTCCTGTATTTGAGAGAACGAATTGCCAGCAATTTGGCTCTTGGAATTATATTTTGAATATTACAGTTCCTATAAATGTTCATGTCGAAATTCTTATCCACATAGCGCGTGGGTACTCCTTTGCAACGTTTCTTGATTTCCTCGTCGTGTGTCTGTATAAAGTACACCTTCTGACTTACAAACATACCACGGGAAATCATGTCGCTTCCCGTTTCTGATTTAAAAAATAAAATCTGATTTGGCGCCCGACGTTTCACTAGCTCTGGCTAAAGCCCCCTCCAATTGGTGTAGTCCATCCGTGAGCTTATGATTTCACCGTGCGCCAAATCATCAATTAGGTTTGGGGTTTTTACTTTTAGCAGTAGAGAATCTGTGTCCCCGTAGCAGACCTACTTGCCCCTTCTCTGGCCACTGTACCCTAGCCACATTGTAGAAGAATTCCAACATGAGCTTTTTAGAGATCTACATGATCGCACTGCCTGCAGCAATTTGTTTAGTCAGGACAATACTTTTTTTTTTCTATTCAATAGTACCATGTCCGGGCATATGATTGTGAAGGAAGTGTAATTTGGATCGGCAATAATTCGAGCACATTGTTTGGGATCGGTCACGACGTCACAACGATTCCTATTGCAAACACTCTCACACATTTTACCAAAAGCCGAATTTAAAATGAGCTTATAAATTTCTTTTTCGGCTTTCGTTTGCGCTTCAGAACGTTTCTTGACCAAAGTGTCAACAAACGTTTTCAGATAGGGTTTTTGGCTAAACTGGAGGGCTCTATGAACCTTCCTGACGTTGAAACTTTTGTTGCGCATCCATTTTAAAGCTAAATGATGTACAACAATATTTTTTTTCGGCAGAAGGTCAGTAATAGGTTTTTGTTTTGAAGGTGACCAATGCAATCCGTCCACCTCGACTAAACGCCTATTGCGGGGGCTCAAAGAGTCCCTAATCACAGGTCTATTGATGCATGGGAAAACAAAATCCTTTACTGAATCGTGAAGCTCAACTGGTATCTCCCCATCAATTTCAAAAAACCATCCAACCGGTCCATTCTCCTCAACACTGTCAATGTTGGGGAAATGGGGAGCTTGAGGGTCATTGAGCCATTTATAGTCATCGCAGGGTAGCGTATAATGGTACATGGCCTAGGGGTAGAGAGAATTCATATCAAGGAAAACTGCATCCGATTTTGTCCCCGTCTTCTCTCCAGTTGGATCAGTTTCCAGGACACAATCCCCGTGAAAAACGTATCCACCACTCATTGACCTTTCGATGAACAGGTGCTCATCGATGTCGATGATGAGCCCAATTTTTCCCCCGCTAATTTTTAGGATGACGTCCATTACCAGATGGGGGGATGAAAAATAATATCTTAAATCAAGATCAAATTCCTCAAAGATTTTGTCCGTATTTTTACACATAATGTCTAAGAAAGTTAACACATCACTCGATAAATACAGCTTGCAGTAGTCAAACCCATTTTTACACCCTCCCGCTGCCCACACTTTTTTAGCAAAACTGTATTCATCGGGGGTGCACCTACGATCGTGTAGACTGTCGTAAAACTATTGAATCGAGGGAATAGTTTCCTCGGCAAATCTCGACACGGAACAATAATAATCATACGGATAGATGCCCTTGACCGTCAACAAATCATATAAATCATTTGGAAATTGTTGCTTGAGAAGGGGGAAAGCGTTGGAGCCGTCATCGTTTTTCTGCACTTGAATTATTCGCTCAATGATTTAGGGAAAAAACTGTAGGAATCTAAAAAGCGAATTTTATTCGTGTACTCTACCTCGTCTTCAACATATCTCCACATAAATTCCAAAACAAGCAACTTTTCCAACTATTTAGGAATGATTCTGTTGGAAAAGCTGCCTAACACCCAAGCATCATCCGCTGTTCCATTTTTTAGAAGATGTGGCAGTGCTCGTGGCATATACTTTAAATTGTAGTAATAGTCATGTATAAAAACTGGAAGAAAGAGTTGCTGTTTAATTTCTAAATTGCATGAATTGTAAGCACACCCCCGAAAGGTACTTTTCCCCGTTGAATTGGGGTCAATAAGCTGATTTTGATTCTGGAAAGCGTCTTATGGGGCAAGAGCACCCCTACAAACCCAACAAATTGTCCCCTTTTGTATTGCTAGTTGCCCTTTATCTGATAATGACATTGGGTAGTTGGTGTGACGCAATCGTGAAATTGCTGCGTTTGCTGTTTTTATTAAAGACACCCATAAATTTTCCATGCTACCCTCCTCATCCATAGAAAAAAAAAACTCTTCCAGCTGCATTTTATTATTAGAATCGCAATAACCAAATGCATAGGAACGCGCAACTAGTTTGTGTTCCCTGACTATATTTGGCCTTAATGGCTCCAATACCTCCACCAGTCTTGATGCACAATCCAAACATACCTTATCGACTTGTAGCAGGAAATTTTGGAAGTTTTTAAATTGTAAAGTATCTTTGCCTTCTGCCGGCATTTCTATTCTTTGATTGCCATGAATTTTGCAATATATCATGTGATCCGTGAATGTTCTTTCAGTTCTAAATGGGGAAAAGCACATGGGGCAATAGTGACGATCCCCTTTCTTCCCACCTTGGGATAAAACTCAACTTATTGCCGTAACGGGGAAAAAATGACCATAGGAATTTACATCTTTGGGGGCTCATAAATAACCCAAACCCAATTTTTAACATTATCTACCGACGGTGTCCCAACTGAACATAAAACTCCTTTTTTATTTGGTTTCTTTCCCCCATTTACAAATTCTGTGTCATACTGGAGAACAACCACCCCTAACCCAAGATTTTCATTTGCTTTTTCAAATACGGTTATTTCTTTTAAAGACACCGGATATTTTCCCTCTAAACAATCAAAATTTACTTTAGGGAAATTTTCTCCACCGTTACGTGCAAGTCCGTCGAGATTATATATTGTTGAATCATCTTTCAATGTTTTATGGGCTGCTGCTAAAAATGCATATTTAAAGCATTGCAGCCCCGTGTCAAATTTGAAACTCTGAACCCCTTTGGTAGCCGACAAATCAGGGTGGCATTTTATTCGTTGACTACCTCTCGCCGCTCCTCTTAAAATAAAGTTTTTTTAAATCTACTGAGATTCAGATCCATGTGTTCAATTAATAAAATGGTGGACGCACTTCCCCTCTCGTTAAACGTGTCTAAAGTCGATATTAATTTATTAACCCAATTGAAAAAGTTACCCTCAATTTCATTTAGACCAGGGTAAAAAGTTTGGTTGCCAGTTGAAAAATGAAAATAAAAAATATCCCCAGATGTCCCCTTTCGTAAATAAACTTTTTGATTTACCGATGCCTTAACCCCCCCTGACCCCCCCCCCAATTCTGAATCTGAATCTCGATAAGTGCTCGAATTTCGGTCTATGTAGGTATGAAGAACATTTACAGGGTCTGTTAAAATAACATTCCCGTCAACCACGTTTTTCCTCGGGGGGGTTAAAATCTACCCTATGTGTTTGCAAGTGACCTAAAGCAGATTCCAACAAATAAAATCCACGTAGTTCTGGGGACGTGACACTATTTTCATGTCCTGCACCTATTTGCACAGGATCCAATTCACTAATTATAAATTTATCTTCAAAAATGTCCACGGAAACATTAGGTCCAACAATTTGTATAAGACTATCCATTTCTTAAGTTGTAAACTGAAATCCAGTAGGATATTAAATGACGTACCTTCACTAATATCATCCTGCGAGAGGGGACAATTGTCCATGATATTTTGAAGTCCTGGGCCCGCAGTTGAATGCAGTTGTTCCCAGGGAATGCAGTTGTTTCGTAGCTTCCCCCTGCAACTAGAAAATGAATGGATTGAGTTTTTTCTTTGAGGAAAGTTTTATCACAATTATAACAAACTATTTTTATTCTTAGTCGGATTTATCAAACATTTTTTTTCTTAATTGGATTCGTATTTATCAAACAAATGCATAATAAATTACGAATTTTCGCTTATAGCATTATTTACAAAACAAATGCATAATAAATTACAAATTTTGTTAATAACACACACGCACACACACACACACACGTAGACGCTCACACAGACATGCGCACACACACACACACATACACGTATGCGCACACACTCACACACACACACACACACGTATGCGCACACACTTTCACACACACGCGCACACACTTTCACACACACTCACACATACTCACACACACACACGTAAGCGCACACACGTTCACACACACACACACACACACGTATGTGCACACACTCACACACACACGTATGCGCACACACGTTCACACACACGTGCACAGACGTTCACACACACTCAAACACACACACACACACACACACACACACACACACACACACACACGTATGCGCACACATGTTCACACACACAGGTGCACACACAGCAAACACATCGCAATGTTTGACAAATAGCAATAAAATATGGTAAAAAAATTACTTTTTTTTCCTACAAATCTAGTCATCCTTAAAAAATAGTCATAAAAATAGCCTATTTTCAATATGTAGTCTGTTATTTTCAAGATTTTCCAGAGCAAATGATAAAATTGAAACTGTTTAGTCCCACGTCTCATATCAAATTCTTTATTATACAAATTAGAATCTGGAATTATGTCTAGCAGTACAATTCTCAGTCCTTCAAATGGACTTGGGAAAAAGAATCATCAGCGAGAAATAATATTTGAAAACTAACATTTAGATTTGCACCTTGCATGTTGAGGACTTTAGGGGCCACATCATTCCCACCTTGCATTGGTCGTGAAGGGCTCGGTAATGTTTGATAGGGGGTGACTTCACAATCTTGTGCAGCAGTAACGTTATGAGCTATCATCCACTCTCTTTTCAGCTTTCTACCCAGCTGCATAGGGGTTGGCACGGGTGGGTCTTGGGCAGGCAGCACCGGTCTGGAATGGATTTGGGTGGTCCCCGATTGGCTTTCTATCTTCACTTATTGCATTGGAGCAATACCGTTATCCTTAGTTCTCTTTTCCGGGGGGGAGTAATTGTACGAATCCATCTCCTCCTCCTTAAAAAAGAAGAAAAATTTAGTATGGAAAAACGATTCCCCTTTTAGAAGAAAAAATGAAAATATATAAGCACACTTTCAACTAACTACAGCTAAGTTCATTAAAGGCGAGTTATTTTCTTGCGAAAGCACAAAAAAAATGCTCATTGTTCCTTTAGTAGCCATGCAATTAGACTATAAATTAAGATGTATATGCATACTTTCACCTAACTACGACTAAGTTTGTTAAATGTGAGCTAAAATCCAAATTAATACAAAACTTAAAATTTCTCCCCAAGAAAATATTTGAATACGATTTGGTTGTATATAAATTCTAAGTTTCTGGCTAGAATTACACAAACCCCGTCTTAATCATCAACCTTTTGTTTTCACAACTCAGATAAGACACGTTTGAACTCTGGCTTCAAAAGGGACTCTTTCTGTAATTATAAACACATGTGGTTTTAGACCGGAAAAAAGATTTTTGATAATTGGGAAAAGGGACATTTTTGAACGAAATAACTAAAACTAAGGAAATAAATTCGTAAACATAGGAGGGGAGGCGGGTTGTTATTTACATAATAGAAAAAAGAGCGTACTTTAAGTTTTCTAGCGAGTATACTCATACATATTGTAGGGTTTGTATTGTTGGAGGAGGGGGCTATGGCCCCCTGAAATTTGAATTTACTAGTGGGATGGTAAAATTATTTTATTTGGAAATAAATTAAGAAATTCAGTAAGCTGTATTCACGTTGAAAATTGACGGATCCATTGCTCCAAAGTTAATAATATTCGGTGTATTATCTAGAATATATCAAATCATAATGAAAATTAAATAGTAAGGTATGGGCATTTTATACAAAATCTCAAGGACGAATAAAAATCAGTCCTTTTGTTTATAATCAATCACCAGTCGAGTTATTGTATATTGAGCAAGCTCCGATGTCTCTAATTGATCCCCTAAAAAACGGATGTTGGCTCAAAACAGTCTGATTGAAAAACTTGGAGTTGAAATAAACTTGTGTGGGGAATCCCCCGCTCATACTGCTATCTTTTTTTGCAATGTTTAGGAACCAGAGGGGAATCCCCGCTCGTTTGGAAAGGTACCAACGGGACATAAGCAAATAGCATTTAGTTTCAAAACGTGTTTAATCCCGTGTAGAGGTCCCATAGAATAACAATGGAAGGAACATAGTGTCCCCAAATAGCATTGGAAGGAACATAGTCCTATAGACTAGCATGGAAAGGAACGTAAAGTATGCAAATCCATAGGTACATGCTCTGGAAATGTTTTCCTATAGCTTCTAGCAAATAGTATGGTAATTCCTATACGTCTCGTTGAAGCATAAGGACATGTGAGGGGGGTACTCACTCGCTTTGAAAAGGTGTAGAGGTCCCGTAGAAGTATTACCTATATGCATGGGGATACTCACTCTCTTTGAAAAGGTGTAGAGGTCCCGTAGAAATGTTTACCTATACGTCCCATAGAAGTATAAGTTAGCACTCTACTGACGGGACAACGTTCCCTAGGTTTTCCATTTTGTATTCGAAAATCCCGAGTTTCACCGCTCAAAATGCTACGCTACCATTTCGGAATAATCCTTTTTCCTTTTTCTATGATATAGATACTCCTGAATACAACTCATTTCTAAAGAAAAGAAAAATGAGTTAGTAGTTTGAACTCTGTTTAAAGGAATAAAGACTGGAATTCAGTATGAAAACTGTCAAGAAAAAAGGGAACTTTTAAATCTACCCAGGACACCAAAATTTTTGGACACCAAGTCGTCTGGTTGGTGTAGCCTTATCAATATTTTATTTATAACAATTTAAATATTATAGTTCTTAAAAACTACTGTAAGTTCGACGTAATTAATGTAACAAAACTTTTAAGGTGACATTTACTATATATATATATATATATATATATATATATATATATATATATATATATATATATATATATATATATATATATATATATATATATATATATATATATATATATATATATATATATATATATATATATATATATATATATATATATATATATATATATATATATATATATATATATATATATATATATATATATATATATAGTAAAAAACTTCTCGAATATCGTTAACTGCTGATATATTACACGGGATAGGATTGATGCTCCTTTGAGTTAAATTTATGGCCGTTTGAATAAGCTCAAATTTTTGAGGTGCTTATACGTAGATAGTTAAATGGACACCAAAGAACTCGTAAAACACAATAACCAAAACATACTTATAAGATATAAGAAAAGTTTCATATGAAAGAGTCAAGTAGTCAATCACTTCTTTTATTGAAAATTATTGCTTATTACAAAATGCAGTTGGGGTGGGCTTTTCAGTAAATATCTAATAGTCTTTTATTCGAGACACAATACGACCAATGTCAACATTATTCTCTATCTTAATATAATTTTGGCAGATGTTAAAGCATAAATGAGATTGTGGAGCAGACTTTATTCGTTAGTTTCATTGTTCTGTCTCCCCTGCTTTCTGTCTTGCAAAAATTTGGTATGTATGACAGAAAACTTGTTGCATCTAACAGATAACTTGTTATCACTGATGAAAAATTGTTACTTCTATGAGATATTTTTGTTCTGTCTTCCAAGTGCTTTAATTGTGGTTACCTCGTAAAGTTTTTCGAAGGAGGTGTAATACTTGGAGAGAACAAGCCATCGGAAATATAAAATCTAAAAATGTAGAGTTTTGTGTCATGTTGTACTATAAAGCTGTTGCTTTACAGAAGTCCGTTTGTTATACGAGTGACAAAAGTTTCACTGAAGGCAAATGATGTGTAGCTTTTGGTGAAGGCATCGTCTCCATCTTTGGATGACAAGGCCGCAGCACGATTATGTATTCACCAGTTTTTTAGAGGGGGGGGGGCTGCAAAGCTCAATTCTCTCCCTGAACGCCTTTTTTCTTGGATCAGGATATGGAAAAGTAACAACGAAACAACACACATTTAGCAACTTTAACTCTAGCAAATAATCCTTGGCAAGGGTTTGTTTTTGAGTTCACTTGTTCCGTCCGGAAGTTAGTACTATACATGTAATGGTATTTGGAGTTTGGCTTGATTATTATTCATTTAAACCTATGTTCATCTCAGACTTAATTTATTCATTTATATCAATTTCTGTTCGCTTTGAGTTTTAATTTGAAAAAGTTTATTAAAAATTAATTTCTTCTCGTTTTTTAATGACATAGGCTTCTTTTAAGGGTTAATTTTATAGATAATGCATTTGAATTTTATCACCTTTCAACCAGTCAAAGCGTTCGATCAGCCGGAGTTTTTCGATTATTTTAAATAATATTTTTACTATAGAGTTTGGGATTCATAGGAAGATCATATAAAAGTTTAAAAACTATCCGAAACCATAGTGAAAATCCCAATAATACTTAGACCATGATACGGGACTTGTTTCTTTATTTACGGGACTTGAAAGACTCTGTTTTCTTTATTTTTGATTCGAGGTGCCTTCTTTTTGAATGGACTCAACTTTCTCAGTTTTTTTTGAGTAAGGCCTTAATATCTCGACAGGAAGGCACCTACGCAGGAATTTGTTTCGGTGGGGGGGGGACAAATCCTTCAAACCCATTATTTTGTGAGAAAAATCAGAAAATAATTGAAAAAAAAAATCATGAGATTTTGGGGGGCGGGCCTGGAGCCCCCCCCCCTGCGAACGTCCCTGCAGACAAGGTATGTATATTCTAATATAGGTATGATATAAGAAGCATGAGGTATAAGGACATCGTGCATGGGGCAGCGACTTTCGGAAGAAGGCTTTAGAATGGAAAGTGATGGACTTTGATAATAATTGTATTAATGCCATAAGCCTATCCCACCTTAAGACAATTAGAGAAAATAATACCAAGAAACTCCATGAAGGGAACGGAAGCATCATTAGCGGGCAAAATTCTATATCTTGTTGGTTAACGGACATATTTTTCTTGCCCGTATCAGTTGTAATTTCACTTACGATAGACATTGGGTCATTTTTGATATTTTTACTTTATACTTCTAATGTTAGGGCCTTTCTTTTGCACTAAGATCTTACATATAAGACCTCATATCCTTCTGCAAATATTTCCGTTCTTTTAACTCATCTTTGTTCTAAGATCTTACAGCTCACTGATGTGAGCAAAAAGGGTGAAGGACGCCATCTTTCTGCCATATAGAACAATGATGAGAGAACTTTGATGATGTACTTATCATTGTTCTTAAGCCGCTGATCAGAGCAGAATGATGAAAGACGTTTCCAAAAGAACGCTATAAGATGTAAGATCTTAGAGCTAAAAATTTGACTTATAAGTGTTCTTTGTCAAAAGATGTAAGATCTTACCACAAAGATGAGTAAAAGAACAGCCCTATTGACATATCACGAATTTGAATCTGCGAGGTAAATTTGTATCAAGATGGTAAATCATAGCTGTACACGGGCCTTATGCCTTCCCAAGGCCTTATGCCTTCCCTAAAACCCTTATGGCTTCCCAAGGCCAGACCATAATTTGCACTTTACTGAAAAATATAAGTGTTTTTAGTTTTATAACTTTAATAAATCGAATAAAATTAACATTTTGATTGCTAAATATCAGTATATGTATATTAAACTGACATTGCACATTCATTTGTATTTTTTTCAGTAAAGTGCAAATTATGTTCTGGCCTTGGGAAGGTATAGGGGTTTTAAGCCCTACTCATGTTAATATTTGCTCGTTTTGAGTTAGACTCGGTTATTTATTGTAATTTCCGTTCGTTTTGGCTTTCATCTATTTATCGATGCGGATTTGTGATAGTTTCATGATTGGTAAATTATTTGATTTTATTTTTGCCCATTTTTGGTTTAACGGAGTTCTTTAATTTTCTTTGAAAAACTTGTTTTATGAAAAAAATTTTTTAATTAATTTCTGTTCGTTTTATATTGACATAGTCTTTTCAGGGAAAAAGAAAATAATACTTTAAATCTTTTCGTTTTCTTTTAGACTGTACAGTTTGGCCTGCTATTTGTATGTTGGAGAAAGAATTTCAGAAGTTTTTAACGACATACACCCTTTTAAAACTCTGGGCACAAATAGTAGTTTTTAATTTAGTTTCCTACCTCCTCTAGTTGACCTGAAATGGAAAACTTTATAACTTTCGCAAAAAAATATGTTTACTTTCTTTGATAGCTTAGATACACTTACGCTATTTTGATTTGGTTAAATTTAAAGAGCAGAAGTAGCCCCGAAAATTTGAACATAATACCCTCAGTCATTCTTGGGTTACTGCTGAGATGCCTTATTGGAAATTAGCATTAAAACAGTGCATTTTGATTTAATCTTAAGGCAACATTTAGATTTTAAACATAATGGACAAATAGGAGGGTGAGCAAGGGAGGGGTATTGTAATTTATGACCGCAGGGCATAAATTACAACCCTTGCCCTGAGGGCTGTGAGGGGTTTGTCATCCTCAAAGACCTAATTTCCAGAGGTTTCAACTACTTTAAACAATACGGCTTTCTCATAATTTTGATTGGATGTCTTTAGGGAAAGGGTGGGTGTGAGAGGGGCGTTAGTTGCTCTCCAATCACTTTCAACTATTAAAAAAGGCACTAGCCCTTTCAATTTCTAATCGAATGAGCCCTTTTGAAGTTTCTTCGACAACGCTTTCAATAAAAACTTTATATACCCACAGGGCATGACTTACAATCCTTGCCCTGAGGGCTGAGGGTTGTCATCCTCAAAGACCTAATTTCCAGAACTTCCAACTACGTTGAACAAAATTGCTATCTGAAAATTTTGATTGGATGTATTTGGGGAAATGGTGGGCATGAGAGGGGAGTTAGTTGCCCTCCAATCATTTCCGACTATTGAAAAGAACACTAGCCCTTTCGATTTCCAATTGAATGAGCCCTTTTTGAAGTTTCTACGACAACGCTTTCTAAAAAAAACTTATATGCCCTCAGGGAGTAACTTACAACCCTTGCCCTGAGGGCTGTGGGGGGAGAGTCATCCTCAAAGACGTAATTTCCGGACTTCATAACTACGTCGAACAAAATGGCTATATCAAAGTTTTGATTGGATGTGTTTGGGGAAATGGTGAGTGTGAGAGGGGTGTTATTTATCCTCCCATCACTTTCGAACATTAAAATGGGCACAAGCCATTCTAATTTCCAATCGAATGAGCCCTTTTTGAGGTTTTTATAAAATCACTATTTTTAAAAATATTATATGCCCCCAGGGCATAAAATACAACCCTTGCCCTGAGGGCTCTGAGGTGGCTGTCATTCTTAAAGACCCAATTTTTAAAACTTTTAACTACGTTGAACAAAATGGCTATGTAAAAATTTAGATTGGATGTGTTTGGGGAAATGGTGAGCGTGAGAGGGGGTTTAGTGGGGCCCAAATCACTTTTGACTATTAAAAAGGGCACAAGCCCTTTGAATTTCCAATCGAATAAGCCCTTTTTCAAGTTTCTATGACAAAGATTACATTAAAAACCTTACTTGCCTCCAGGGCATAACTTATAACCCTTGCCCTGAAGACTGTGGGGGGATCGTCCTGCTCGAAGATATAATTTCCAGAACTTTCAACTGCGTTGAACAAAATGGCTATCTCAAAATTTTGATTGGATGTGTCTTGGGAAATGGGGTGTGGAAGGGGTGCTAGTTGCCTTCCAATCATTTTCGACTGTTAAAAAGAACACTAGCCATTTCAGTTTCCAATCTAATCAGCCTTTTTTGAAGTTTCTACGACAATGCTTTCTATAAAAACCTTATATACCTCCAGGGTACAACTTACAACTTGCCCTGAGGGCTGTAGGGGGGATGTCATCCTCAAAGAACTAATTGCAGAACTTTCAACTACGTTGAACAAAATGGCCATCTCAAACTTTTGATTGGATGTGTTTGGGGAAAAGGTGGGCGTGCGAGGGGGGTTAGTTGGCCTTCAATTACTTTCGACCTTAAAAAGGGCACTAGCCCTTTGAATTTCCAATCGAAAGAGCCCTTTTTGAAGTTTCTACGAGTAGAGAGGGAGGTGCTACTCCGATCACGCACCCCTGCTGCCACCTACAACTTTTTTTAACACCATATATTGGCACGAGAACCACGTGGTTTATGGTTTTTTTGTCAATGAGAATTTGAAAAACAGGAATTTTGTCACATTTATGTATGTTTTCATGGATAGTTATGTGTGTTGGTCGATTTATTTGATGTTTTTCATGTATGTTTAATGGTTTTTGTCAGTGAGAATTTGAAAAACAGGAACTATGTCACATATATGGATGTCAACAGCAATTCATGTCTGTTTTATGGTTTTCTCACTGAGAATTTGAAAAAACAGGAATTTTCTCACTTGAAAAAACAGGAACTTTCTCACTTGGAAAACCATAAACCACGTGGTCCTGTCACGAGTAGCACCTGTGAACCTTGACATTCGCTGAGAGCGTGCACTTACAACAACAACAACCTCGACCTTGGAACACCTGTGCTGTCGACCTCAATTCACCTATCGTGAATCAATAAGTCCCCTTAGAAACAACAAATTAATTTCCCCTTTCTTGACAGATCAATCAATCAATGACATCATCTGTCAGACTTTAAAAATTTTCGCCTAGAAACATTTCTCCAGGAATAGATCCAAATCATTAATGTCTTTGCCTCGGGAACAGTTCTACTGGTCGAACTCCAAAGGATATTAATAACCAAAGGCCATGGAAACAATTAGGCAAGAAACGTCTTAGCGATGAATTGTTTTAGCGCGCGAAAAGGTTTCTTATTAATTTGAAATGCGTTAGCGCAGAGATGCCAATTACAAAGGAACACGCTGAATTTGCGTTTAGGGATTATTTGGGCGAAACCGTTTTAGACAGGTTATGGAACCATTTCGGCGAAACAGATACAGACATTTTAAAAGAAGATTTTTGAAGAGATTTTAAAGGTGAGACTCTGTGGTCGTTATAATACACAAGTTTCATTTGAACAGTGTTGTGAGGTCCTCTAACCCAACCCCAAAGGGTTCCAATCCTCCTACCCCAACCCCAAAGGAAGCCCCCGGTCCTCAACGGCCCCCCAAGCTCCCAAAGGCCCTCCACCGGTCCCCAAATGTCCCCCAGGCCCCCAACTGTCCCCCCGGACACTCAAAGGCCCCCCAAGCTCCCAAAGGGCCACCGGCGCCCCCAAAGGCCCACCCAGACCCCCAAAGGCCCGCCCCGGGCCCCCAAAGGCCCAACGAGCTCCCCAACGACCCACGGGGTCCCAAACGCCCACCCAGACCCCCAAAGGCCATCCCCCGGCCCCACAAAGGAATTATTTACTGACCTTCAGTTGTTGTGATTTTAAAAGTTCTGCTTTTGTTTTCTAAAATCATCGCCTAAAATGCCTCAAACTGTTTCACCCAAAGAGACACATACACAGAGACACACACACAGAGACACAAACAGAGACAAACACACAGAGACACACACACAGAGACACACACACACAGACACATAAACACAGACACACACACACACACACACACATAAACACACAGACAGACACACACACACAGACACACACACAGAGACACACACACACAGACACACACACACAGACACAGAAACAGACACACAAACACACACACACAGACACACACACAGAGACACACACACAGAGACACACATACAGAGACACACACACAGACACACACAAACAGAGAGACACACAGAGAGACACACACACAGAGAGACACACACAGAGAGAGACACACACACAGAGACACACACACAGAGACACACACACACACAGAGACACATACACACAGACACACACAAACACACACATAGACACAAACACAGACACACACACAGAGACACACACACAGAGACACACACACACAGACACAAACACAGAGACACACACACAGAGACACACACACACAGAGACACAACACAGAGACACACATACAGAGACACACATACACACAGAGACACACACACACAGAGACACACACACAGACAGAGACACACACACACACAAACACACAGAGAGACAAACACACAGAGACACACACAGAGACACACACACAGAGACACACACACAGAGACACACACACACACACACACAAACAGAGACACAGACACACAGACACACACACAGACAGACACACACAGAGAGCCACACAGAGAGACACACAGACACACACACACACAGAGACACACACACAGAGACACACACACAGAGACACACACACGGAGACACACACACACATAGACACACACACAGAGACACACACATAGACAGACACACACATAGACACACACACAGAGACACACACACCGAGACCCACACACATAGACACACACACAGAAACACACACACACAGAGACACACACACAGAGACACACACACAGAGAGACACACACACACACAGACACACACACAGAGACACACACACATAGACACAGACACAGAGACACAGACAAAGAGACACAGACACAGAGACACACACACAGACTGACACACACACAGAGACACACACACACACAGAGACACACACACACACAGACACACACACAGAGACACACACACAGAGACACACAAACACACAGACACACACACACACGGAGACACACACAGAGACACACACACAGAGACACACACACAGAGACAAACACACAGAGACACACACACAGAGACAAACACACTGAGACACACACAAAGACACACACACACACAGAGACACACACACAGAGACACACACACAGAGACACACACACAGAGACACACACACACAGACACAGACACAGAGACACACACACACACACACACACACACACACAGAAACACACACAGAAACACACACACAGACATACACACAGAGACACACACACAGAGACACACACACACACTCACACACACAGATACACACACACACACACAGACACACACAGTGACAGACAAATACACACACATTCACAGAGAAACACACACACAGACACACACACAGAGACACACACACAGAGACACAGACACAGACACAATAACACAGAGAGACTCACACAGAGAGACACACAGACAGACACAAACTCAGAGACACACACACACACACACACACACACACAGACACAAACACAGACACACACAGAGAGACACACACACACAGACACACACACACAGACACACATAGACACACACACAGAGAGACACACACACAGAGACACACACACAGAGAATCACACACACAGACACACACACAGACACAAACACACAGAGACACACACACACACACATAGACACACACACAGAGACGCACACACAGACACACACACAGAGACACACAAACAGAGTCACACACACGGAGACACACACACACAGAGACACACACACAGAGACACAGACACAGAGACACACACACAGAGACAAACACACAGAGACACAAACACACCCACACAGACACACACACAGAGACCCACACACAGACACACACACAGAGACACACAAACAGAGACACACACACTGAGACACACACACACAGAGACACACACACAGAGACACACAAACAGAGATACACACACAGAGACACACAGACAGAGACACACACACACACACAGAGACACACACACAGAGACACACACACAGAGACAAACACAGAGAGACACACACACAGAGACACACACACAGAGACACACACACACAGAGACACACACACAGACACACACACACAGAGACAAACACTCAGAGACACACACACAGAGACACACATACAGAGACACACATACAGAGACACACACACATAGACACTCACACAGAGACACACAGAGACACACACACAGAGACACACACACAGAGACACACACACACAGACACACACACAGAGACACACACACAGAGACAAACACACAGAGACACACACACAGAGACACACACACACAGACACACACACAGAGACACACACACAGAGAGACAGACACAGAGACACACACACACAGAGACACACATACAGAGACACAGACACAGAGACACAGACACAGAGACACACACAGAGAGACACACACACAGAGACACACACACAGAGACACAGACACAGAGACAAACACAAAGAGACACACACACAGAGACACAAACACAGAGACACACCCACAGAGACACTAACACAGAGACACACATGTTCCTTTAGTACCTACGCAATTAGGCTTAAATGAAGATATTTATGCAGAGTTTCAACTAGCTATGGCTAAGTTTGCTAAAGACAAGCTATTTTCTTGCGAAAACACACAAACTCAGAAAAAATGTTCAATGTTAATATAGTACATACGAAATTAGAATAAAAATTAAGATATCTATGCAGAGTTTCAACTAGCTATGGCTAAGTTTACTAAAGACAAGCTATTTTATTGATAAAACACAAAAAAAAATAAAAATCTTTATTTTTTAATTAATTACATAAGAATTTATGATTAATATAATATTTGTTTTCATAGTTTAATCTAGCTACGGCTAATTTTTCAAAATAAAAGCTATTTTCGTGCAAAGACACACAAAATCAGAAAAAAAAATGTTAAATGCTACTCTAGTACCTACGCAATTAGGCTGAAATGAAGATATTTATGCAGAGTTTCAACTAACTATGGCTAAGTTTACTAAAGACAAGCTATTTTCTTGCGAAAACACACAAAATCAGAAAAAATGATCAATGTTCCTTTAGTACCTACGCAATTAGGCTTAAATGAAGATATTTATGCAGAGTTTAAACTAGCTATGGCTAAGTTTGCTAAAGACAAGCTATTTTCTTGTGAAAACACACAAAATCAGAAAAAATGTTCAATGTTCCTTTAGTACCTACACAATTAGACTAAAAATGAAGATATCTATGTAGTGTTTCAACTAGCTATGGCTAAGTTTACTAAATACAAGCTATTTTCTTGCGAAAACACACAAAATCAGAAAAAATGATCAATGTTCCTATAGTACCTACGTAATTAGACTATAACTGAATATATTTAAAGAGCGTTACCACTAGCTTAGGCTAAGTTTGCTAAAGACAAGCTATTTTCTTGAGAAAATACACCAAATCAGAAAAAATGATCAATGTTCCTTTAGTACCTACTCAATTAGACTAAAAAGGAAAATATTTATGCAGAGTTTCAACTAGCTATGGCTAAGCTTGCTAAAAACAAGCTATTTTCTTGCGAAAACACACAAAATCAGAAAAAATGATCAATGTTCCTTTAGTACCTACGCAATTAGACTAAAAATGAAGATATCTATAAAGAGTTTCAACTAGCTATGGCTAAGTTTGCTAAAGACAAGGTATTTTCTTGTGAAAACACACAAAATCAGAAAAAATGATCAATGTTCCTTGATTACCTACGCAATTAGAATATAAATGAAGATATCTATGCAGAGTTTCAACTAGCTATGGCTAATTTTGCTAAAGACAAACTATTTTCTTGCGAAAACACACAAAATCAGAAAAAATGTTCAATGTTCCTATAGTACCTACACAATTAGATTAAAAATGAAGATATTTATGCAGAGTTTCAACTAGCTATGGCTAAGTTATCTAAAGACAAGCTATTTTCTTGTGAAAAAACACAAAATCAGAAAAAAATGTTAAATGTTCATTTAGTACATACACACTTGGGCTTAAATGAAGATATTTATGCAGAGTTTCAACTAGCTATGGCTAAGTTTGCTAAAGACAAGCTATTTTATTGCGAAAAGACACAAAATCAGAAAAAAAAATGTTCATTATTCCTCTACTACCTACAAAATTAGTATGAAATAAAGATATTTATGCAGAGTTTCGACTAGCTATGGCTAAGTTTGCTAAAGACAAGCTATTTTCTTGCGAAAACACACAAAATCAGAAAAAATCTTGTTAGGTTAGATTAAGTTAGATTAGGTTAGGTTAGCCTACGTACGCGCGCATCTAGGTTAGGTTAGGTTGGATTAAGTTCGGTTAGGTTTAGTTAGGTTAGGTTAGATTAAGTTAGGTTAGGTTAAGTTAGGTTAGGATAGGTTAGATTAAGTTAGGTTAGGCTAAGTTAGGTTAGGCTAGGTTAGCCTACGTACGCGCGCGTACGAGACACACACACAGAGACACACACACAGAGACACAGACACAGAGACACACACACAGAGACACAGAAACAGAGACACAGACACAGAGACACACACACACAGAGACACACACACAGAGACACACACTCAGAGACACGCACAGAGACACACACACAGAGACACACACACACAAAGACACACACACACAGACACACACACACGGAGACACACACACAGAGACACAGACACAGACACACACAGACAGACACACACACACAGACACACACACACAGAGACACACACAGAGACACACACAGAGACACACAAACACAGACACACACACAGAGACACACACAGAGAGACACACACAGAGACACACACACAGTTAGGTTAAGTTAGGTTAGGTTAGATTAAGTTAGGTTAGGTTAAGTTAGGTTAGGATAGGTTAGGTTAAGTTAGGTTAGGCTAGGTTAGGCTAGGTTAGCCTACGTCCGCGCGCGTACGTTGGCTAACCTAGCCTAACCTAACTTAGCCTAACCTAACTTAATCTAACCTATCCTAACCTAACTTAACCTAACCTAACTTAATCTAACCTAACCTAACTTAACCTAACCTAACTTAATCCAACTTAACCTAACCTATATGCGCGCGTACGTAGGCTAACCTAACCTAATCTAACTTAATCTAACATAACAAAATTTTTTCTAATTTTGTGTGTTTTCGCAAGAAAATAGTTTGTCTTTAGCAAACTTATACATAGCTAGTTGAAACTCTGCATATATATCCTCATTTATGCATAATTTAGTAGGTACGAGAGGAACATTGAACATTTTTTTTATGATTTTGTGTGTTTTTGCAAGAAAATAGCTTGTCTTTAGCAAACTTAGCCATAGCTAGTTGAAACTCTACATAAATATCTTTATTTAAGCCTAATTGTGTAGGTACTAAAGGAACATTAAACATTTTTTCTGATTTTGTGTGTTTTCGCAAGAAAATAGCTTGTCTTTAGTAAACTTATCCATAGTTAGTTGAAACTCTGCATAAATATCTTCATTTTTAGTCTAATTGTGTAGGTACTAAAGGAACATTGAACATTTTTTCTGATTTTGTGTGTTTTCGCAAGAAAATAGCTTGTCTTTAGCAAACTTAGACATAGATAGTTGAAACTCTGCATAGATATCTTCATTTTTAGTCTAATTGCTTAGGTACTAAAGGAACATTGATCATTTTTTATGATTTTGTGTGTTTTCAATAGAAAATTTCTTTTATTTTTCAAATTTCATCCACACATAGGTGAAAAGATTAATAAATATCTTAATTTATAGCATAATTGCTTAGGTACTAAAGGAACATTGAACCTTTTTTCTGATTTTGTGTGTTTTCACAAGAAAATAGCTTGTCTTTAGTAAACTTAGCCATAGCTAGTTGAAACTCTGCATAGATATCTTCATTTAAGCCTAATTGCGTAGGTACTAAAGGAACATTGATCATTTTTTCTGATTTTGTGTGTTTTCGCAAGAAAATAGCTTGTCTTTAGTAAACTTAGCCATAGCTAGTTGAAACTCTGCATATATATCTTCATTTTAGCCTAATTGCGTAGGTACTAGAGGAACATTGAACATTTTTTTTTCTGATTTTGTGTGTTTTCGCAAGTAAATAGCTTGTCTTTAGCAAACTTAGCCATAGCTAGTTGAAACTCTGCATAAATATCTTCATTTAAGCCTAATTGTGTAGGTACTAAAGGAACATTGAACATTTTTTCTGATTTTGTGTGTTTTCGCAAGAAAATAGCTTGTCTTTAGTAAACTTATCCATAGCTAGTTGAAACTCTGAATAGATAACTTCATTTTTAGCCTAATTGTGTAGGTATTAAAGTAACATTGAAAATTTTTTTTCTGAGTTTTTGTGTTTTCGCAAGAAAATACCTTGTCTTTAGTAAACTTAGCCATATATAGTTGAAACTGTGCATAAATATCTTAATTTCGTTCTAATTGTGTAGGTACTAGAGGAACATGTGTGTCTCTGTGTGTGTGTGTCTCTCTGTGTGTGTCTCTGTGTTTGTGTCTCTGTGTGTGTGTCTCTGTGTGTTTGTCTCTGTGTGTGTGTCTCTGTGTGTGTGTCTCTGTGTGTGTTTCTCTCTTTTTGTGTCTCTGTGTGTGTGTCTCTGTGTGTGTGTCTCTGTGTGTGTGTCTCTTTGTGTGTGTGTCTCTGTGTCTGTGTCTCTGTGTGTGAGTGTGTCTGTGTGTGTGTCTGTGTTTGTGTCTCTGGTTTTGTTTGTCTGTGTTTGTGTCTGTCTGTGTGTGTCTCTGTGTGTGTGTGTGTCTGTGTGTGTGTCTGTTTGTGTGTGTCTCTGTGTGTGTGTGTGTGTGTGTCTCTGTGTGAGTGTCTCTGTGTGTGTGTCTCTGTTTTTGTGTCTCTGTTTGTGTGTCTGTGTGTTTGTCTGTGTTTGTGTGTGTCTCTGTGTGTGTGTGTGTGTGTGTGTGTGTCTGTGTGTTAGTCTGTGTGTGTGTGTGTCTGTATTTGTGTGTCTCTGTGTGTGTGTCTCTGTGTGTGTGTCTCTGTGTGTGTGTCTCTTTGTGTTTGTGTCTCTCTGTATGTGTGTCTCTGTGTGTGTGTCTCTGTGTGTGTGTCTCTGTGTGTGTGTCTCTGTGTGTGTGTGTCTCTGTGTGTGTATCTCTGTTTGTGTGTCTCTGTGTGTGTGTCTGTGTGTAAGTCTCTGTGTGTGTGTCTCTGTGTGTGTGTTTGTGTCTCTGTGTGTGTGTCTCTGTGTGTGTTTCTCTGTGTGTGTGTCTCTGTGTGTGTCTCTGTGTGTGTCTCTCTGTGTGTGTCTCTGTGTCTGTGTGTCTGTGTGTGGCTCTGTGTGTGTGTGTCTCTGTGAGTGGGTCTCCGTTTGTGTGTCTGAGTTTGTGTGACTCTGGGTCTGTGTCTGTGTGTGTGTGTCTGTGTGTGTGTCTCTATCTGTGTGTCTCTGTGTGTGTGTGTCTGTTTGTGTGTTTCTCTGTGTGTTTGTCTATGTGTTTCTCTGTGTGGGTGTGTGTCTCTGTGTGTGTGTGTCTCTGTGTGTGTGTCTCTGTGTGTGTGTCTCTGTGTGTGTGTCTCTGTGTGTTTGTCTGTGTGTGTGTGTCTGTGTGTGTGTGTGTATGTGTGTGTGTCTGTGTGTGTGTGTGTGTGTGTGTGTGTGTCTGTGTGTGTGTGTCTCTGTGTGTGTGTCTGTGTGTGTGTGTCTCTGTGTGTGTGTCTCTGTGTGTGTGTGTGTCTGTGTGTGTGTCTCAGTGTGTTTGTCTCTGTGTGTGTGTCTCTGTGTGTGTGTCTCTGTGTGTGTGTCTCTGTGTGTGTGTGTCTGTGTGTGTCTCCGTGTGTGTGTGTTTCTGTGTGTGTGTGTCTGTCTCTGTGTGTGTGTGTGTGTGTGTCTTTGTTTGTGTGTGTGTGTGTCTCTGTGTGTGTGTGTCTCTGTGTGTGTGTCTCTGTGTGTGTGTCTCTATGTCTGTGTCTCTGTGTCTGTGTCTCTGTGTGTGTGTCTCTGTGTGTGTGTCTATCTTTGTGTGTCTCTCTGTGTGTGTCTCTGTGTGTGTGTGTCTGAGTGTGTGTGTGTCTGTGTGTGTGTCTCTGTGTGTGGGTCTCTGTGTGTGTGTGTGTGTGTGTGTGTCTGTGTGTGTGTGTCTGTGTGTGTGTGTCTCTGTGTGTGTGTCTCTTTGTGTGTGTGTCTCAGTGTGTGTTTCTCTGTGTTTGTGTCTCTGTGTGTGTGTCTCTGTGTGTGTGTCTCTGTGTGTGTGTCTCTGTGTGTCTCTCTGTGTGTGTGTCTCTGTGTGTGTGTCTCTGTGTGTGTGTCTCTGTGTGTGTGTCTCTGTGTGTGTATCTCTGTGTGTGTGTCTCTCTGTGTGTGTCTCTCTCTGTGTGTCTCTGTGTGTGTGTGTCTCTGTGTGTGTGTGTGTCTCTGTATGTGTGTCTCTGTGTTGTGTCTCTGTGTGTGTGTGTCTCTGTGTGTGTGTGTGTGTGTTTGTGTCTGTGTGTGTGTGTCTCTGTGTGTGTGTCTCTGTGTGTGTGTCTCTGTGTTTGTGTCTCTGTGTGTGTGTGTGTGTCTCTGTGTGTATGTGTCTCTCTGTGTGTGTGTCTCTGTGTGTGTGTCTTTCTCTGTGTGTGTGTCTGTGTGTGTGTGTCTCTGTGTGTGTGTCTCTGTTTGTGTGTGTCTGGGTGTGTGTCTCTGTGTGTGTGTGTCTGTGTGTGTGTCTCTGTGTGTGTGTGTGTCTGTGTGTGTGTCTGTGTGTGTGTGTCTGTGTGTGTGTGTCTGTGTGTGTGTGTGTGTGTGTGTGTGTGTCTGTGTGTGTTTGTGTGTGTGTGTGTCTCTGTGTGTGTGTCTCTGTGTGTGTGTCTGTGTGTGTCTCTGTGTGTGTGTCTCTGTGTGTGTGTCTCTGTGTGTTTGTCTCTGTTTGTGTCTCTGTGTGTGTGTCTCTGTGTATGTGTCTCTTTGGATGAAAGAGTTTGAGGCATTTTAGGCGATGATTTTAGAATACAAAAGCAGAACTTTTAAAATCACAACAACTGAAGGTCAGTAAATAATTCCTTTGTGGGGCCTGGGGATGGCCTTTGGGGGTCTGGGTGGGCCGTGGGGCCCCGGGGGGGCCTTGGGGAGCGCTTGGGGCGGGTGGGGGGCCCGGGGAGGGTCTGTGGGGGGCGGGGGGGGCCTTGGGGGGCTCCGTTGGCCCTTTGGGAGCTTGGGGGGCCTTTGAGGGTCCGGGGGGACAGTTGGGGGTCTGGGGGACATTTGGGGACCGGTGGAGGGCCTTTGGGAGCTTGGGGGGCCTTTGAGGACCGGGGGCTTCCTTCGGGGTTGGGGTAGGAGGATTGGAACCCTTTGGGGTTGGGTTAGAGGACCTCACAACACTGTTCAAATGAAACTTGTGTATTATAACGACCACAGAGTTTCACCATTAAAATCTCTTCAAAAATCTTCTTTTAAAATGTCTCTATCTGTTTCGCCGAAATAGTTCCATAACCTGTCTAAAACGGTTTCGCCCAAATAATCCCTAAACGCAAATTCAGCGTGTTCCTTTGTAATTGGCATCTCTGCGCTAACGCATTTCAAATTAATAAGAAACCTTTTTGCGCGCTAAAACAATTCATCGCTAAGACGTTTCTTGCCTAATTGTTTCCATGGCCTTTGGTTATTAATATCCTTTGGAGTTCGACCAGTAGAACTGTTCCCGAGGCAAAGACATTAATGATTTGGATCTATTCCTGGAGAAATGTTTCTAGGCGAAAATTTTTAAAGTCTGACAGATGATGTCATTGATTGATTGATCTGTCAAGAAAGGGGAAATTAATTTGTTGTTTCTAAGGGGAATTATTGATTCACGATAGGTGAATTGAGGTCGACAGCACAGGTGTTCCAAGGTCGATGTTGTTGTTGTTGTAAGTGCACGCTCTCAGCGAATGTCAAGGTTCACGGGTGCTACTCGTGACAGGACCACGTGGTTTATGGTTTTCCAAGTGAGAAAGTTCCTGTTTTTCCATGTGAGAAAATTCCTGTTTTTTCATTCTCAGTGAGAAAACCATAAAACAGACATGAATTGCTGTTGACATCCATAAATGTGACATAGTTCCTGTTTTTCAAATTCTCACTGACAAAAACCATTAAACATCCATGAAAAACATCAAATAAATCGACCAACACACATAACCATCCATTAAAACATACATAAATGTGACAAAATTCCTGTTTTTCAAATTCTCATTGACAAAAAAACCATAAACCACGTGGTTCTCGTGCCAATATATGGTGTTAAAAAAAGTTGTAGATGGCAGCAGGGGTGCGTGATCGGAGTAGCACCTCCCTCTCTACTTCTACGACACCATATTCTATAAAAACCTTATATACCCCAAGGATACAACTCATAACCCTTGCCCTCAGGGCTGTGGAGAGGTGTCCACCTTAAAAACAATATTTCTATCTGGAAATCAACTACGCTGAACAAAATGGGTATCTCAAAATTTTAATTGGATGTGTTTGGGGAAATGGTGGGCGTGGAAGGGGTGTTAGTTGTGTGGTGATGCTTTCTAATTAAGTCAATTTGGAATTTAGTGAAATATTAAGACGCAAATACAAAAGTTTAGAAATACCACTTTTTATTAAGATAAAGAACATATCCTGGCAGGTGTATGCTTAACGGGAAATTGACAAATCCACACTTCCTAGCTATGTGCGTCAGAGGGTCCCGATAAGGTGTGGTTAAAAAAATATATAAAAGATACATTTTATGGGGACAGAGGGTGATATACTCATTTTATGTCGGACTGACCTCTGGTCAGTTCATCTTAGAAATACCTTGGATTATATGTCAAATATCGTAAGTGTTCAAGCGCCTTATTATATTATATCTTACCATAGTATTCGTATAATTGTTGATACCCTGGGACAACCAGTCCCAGCGGCCTATATCTAATCAGACTTGTACTGGTGCAAGTCTAGTGAATGAATTTTATATGTTATAGCTATCCACTCTGCAATATTCAATTTGTGTCTCATATATACCGGTCTGGGGCACCCTATCAGTTAGGGCACAGGCAAAGAAATATTTCCCGCTTTCATTTTCCCAAGGGCCATAGTTTATCTCCCCTATAAAGGGAGAAATAAAAGCATCAACGACAACATCACCTTAATACCTTAAAATGACTTTACCACAATTGCCTTCCAATCACTTTCGACTATTAAAAAAGGCACACGCCACTCCAATTTCAAACCGAATGAGTCCTTTTTCCAAGTTTCTACGACAACTCCTTCGATACGAAGTACCCTAGTCTACTAAAACATTGTGCCAACATCGTTATTTACTTAGACAGTGCTATTGCGCAGCCTACGATCTTGTTGAAAATATCTACCAGTTGCAGTGATATTTCATCGGAGAGAGCTTTTACGAGTACAATCGGAATATCTAGGGGGCAGATACTGGTTCTTTTTAATTTTTGAATTTTATTTGAAATTTCGGATGCTTAATGGCTCATTCAAAAGCGACTTCTCATATCTACGTGCTTTTCATAAATTCCGCCATCTTCAGATGCCATATGGCACTAAAATAGCACTGTTTGTGCCATTTCTCACGGGGTAGCACTAGCAGACTACCAGAACATCGTAGACAGATCTTTTATAGCTGATATAAAAGATATTGCTCATATCTACGTCCTTCATATAAATTCCAACATCAGCAAGTTCATAATGGCACTAAAACGGTACTTTTGGTGCCGTACCTCAAGTGTATAGCTCATATATACGTGTTTTTTTCCTATCAATTTTACCATTCACGATACAGCATTGAAAACAACACTTTTGGAGCCACTTCTTAACTGGAAATGCTCTGAAGCACAAACATTGTACTATTGTAAAAGATAAGTTCAAGAACCCTTAACTGGAGGTCTACAAAAACCCCTCCCGTACACTCCCCCTCCAAGCCCCCTCAGTAAGTTTGATAAATCGTCTGTTCATCAGTAAGCTACTGAAACATTAGCAGGCTACCACACCATCAAAGATGCATGTTTAATATTACTACTACTACTAACAACTCACTGCAGCACCAAGTCGCCTGAGGCCAACACAGCTACGCACGCTCGTCCTCCATCCCAATCTATTGAAAGCCTCCCTTTTTACACCCTCCCAGAAAGTTCCCATTTCCTCTAAATTTTTCTTTATGACGTCCTCCCACCCCAGACGAGGACGACCTCCTTTCGGTTTAGCCCTAGGCGGTTGGCCAAAAAGGACAATCTTCGGCAATCTGTCATCCTTCATCCGCCCAACATGCCCTAGCCATCTCAACCTTTCTTTCGTTATAGCCCTAGAAAGCGGGATTGAACCACATTTCTCGTACATCCTACTATTTGGAATACGGTCAGTCAGCCGGGTACCCAGAACAATCTGTAGGAAATTTCTCTGGAAAACATCTAGCAAGTCTTCCTCTATTTTTTGGAGCGCCCATGCTTAAGAACCATATTTGACCACTGTCATCAGTATAGCTTCTAATATTCGAATTTTGGTCTGCAGACTTATCTTCATATGCTTCCTAACTTTTTTCAACTGTGAAAAAACACCTTGAGCCTTGGCTATTCTACTTTTAACATCTTCACTGCTCCCACTGTCTTTACTAATAATACTACGAAGGCAAGTGAAGCTGCCCACCTGATCAATCTTTTCTTTACCCAGCGTCACCTTTTCATCTTCACTTATTCCTAGCCTTCGTGACTTAGTCTTCTTAATATTGATTTAAAACCTATTCTAGTAAGGCCGTACCCAGGATTTTTTTCGGGGGGGGGGAATTTTACACCAAAAAAACTCAATAAACGCATACAAAATTTGTTTATATCCAATTTTGTTACGTTTTTACGAGTCAGACAAACATTTCGGGGAGGTTTCAAACCCCCCTACCCCCCCCCTCTGGGTATGGCTTTGTATTCTAGCACCCTGAACTTACAAAACCTCTAAAAGTCCATTAAGTTTGCTCACATTTTCATCTAGGATGCTTAAATCATCAGCATAATCTAAGTCCAGGAGAATATTTTCTCCTCATCTAATTCCGTGGACTCCCGTTGCCTTTCATGTGCTTCTTAAGACAAAGTCCATCAAAATAATCCGTATAAAGGGGGATAGAACACAATACTACTTAGCTCCTGATTTAATAAAAAACCAGCTGCTAACCTCATTTCCTACTTGAACCGCAGCCATTTTATTCTCGTACATAGTACTAATCACTTTAATGTATTTGTCTGGTATACCATACAAGGATAAGACCTTTGCTAAAGCTCTTCTATCAACAGAATCGAACTCTTGCTCAAAATCTATAAAACTAAGGATCAAAGATGTTTGACCACCCAGGCACTTCTCAATTATTAACCTAAGAGTGAAAATTTGGTCGACATATCCTCTATCATTTATAAAACCGCACTGTTCTTCTCTTAAAACTTTGTATGTAGTATCTCTCAGTCTAAAAAGTATCATATTACTAAGTAATTTGCTACCTACAGAGGCCAGACTAATGCCTTCATAATTACCACACATACTCTTATCACCTTTCTTATACAGTGGTTTAATTAAGGTTTTCCTAAAATTGTAAGGTACTTCACCCTTTTCAAAATCCATATTCATAATCTTCAGTAACTTATTTCTAACCTCAGAGCCACCATATTTAAGAAACTCATTTACCACACTATCCAGACCTGGAGCCTTATTATTTTTTAATCCTTTTAGTACTGTCTCTAATTTTTCCTCACAAAACGAATCTTCCTTCACATCCAAGATATCACAAACTTTTTATTTTGCTCTGTATATTTTTCTGCAATTCTATCTCGGTTTAGCACGTTCTCAAAATGTTCTGCCCATCTCTCTTTAACTATTTCCTTGTCATTAACCCTGGCCCTGGTCCTGTCTGTAACTGGTAATAGACCTGGGAGAATACTCCCGTTCAATTTATTAACATGCAAATACAATATCTTATTATTATACCGTCAAGCTGAGTCCTCCAGATCCTCGGCAATATTATCCATGGCCGCCTCTACTTCACACCTCCTTAGTTCATATTTTAATTCTTTCTCCACTTTCTTTATATTCCTTTTGTTTTCATATGGTCAATGTTTTCATTTCATATTTAATGGCTCAATTAAAAGCTATTGGTTATATTTACTAGGTTTTTAAAAATTCTACCGTCTATTAGATTTCACAGAATTTAATGTTAACTAGTTTCTGGGGAGAATTGGCAATGAACTCTTTGTCATGGTTGAAGCATTTTCTTCAACCTGGTTAAGAGCGAATCACAGCCCATAGTAGCTAAAAGTTAAAAAATCCTAAAATGGTCTTTTGTTTTCTTGTTATTTTTTCCAGGCCTAGCGGGTTACTAGAACATCAGAGAGATATGCTTAAGAGCTCATTCAAAAGCTATTTCTCATATGCACGTGGTTTTTATAAATTCCATTGTCTGCAAGTGCCATATGGCACAAAAAAGGCACTTTTTATGCCGTTTTTCGAGGGGTGGGGCTGGCGGCCTACCAGAACATCTTAGATAGATTTGATAGCTCATATAAAAAATATTGCTCATATCTACGTCCTTCCTATAAATTCCGCCATGTGCAAGTTTCAAATAGTAGGCTACTTAAAACGGGTGGTAGCTAGTGGGCAACCAGAACTTTTTAGAGTGATGTTTAATTGCTCATTCGAAAACTTTTGCTCATATCTACGGGCTTTTTATCAATTCTACCCTTCGTATTCTACCATTATTAGAGGCGTGGTTCTGTTAGTACAGCGCTGGATTTAAAATTAGATTATCATGCATTCTATTCCAGCTTGAATTTTTGTTTTCAATCATGGTTTGTCCCTTCTTATGATTACTTTTCAGATAATCCAATATTTTTGCAAATGTGATGCACTCATTTCTTAAAGTATTTCCTTGGAAGGTTCATTTTAAACCTATTACTCATACCTACGTGCTTTTTATCAATTTTACCATCCAAAAGTGCCATACAGCACTAAAAACGGCACTTTTGGTACACCTTCTTAAGTGGAAGTTTGGAAGCATAAAACGGTACCATTGAAAAACTTATGGTTCAAAGCCCTTAGCTGGAGGCTTATAAAACCCCTAACATATACTCACCATCACGACCCTCTTAGTAAGTTTCATGAATCGCGTACTCATCTTAAAAGTAAAAGATTATTGCGAAAAAAAATTAACTAAAACTAAGAAGTTTTCAACTGAAAATCTACCAAAATTAGAATTTTATAAAAAGCAAATAGGTATAAATATAAGCTTTTAAATGAGCCCTTAAACAGCTCTCTTTTGTTAAGGTGGCCTTCTAGTTTCTGCTAGTCAGTAGGTGGTTTATATAGCCCTCTCTTCATTATAGCTTTTTCAGGCAAATTCGGCTGAGAAGAAAACAGCTTTTTGCTCATCGAAAAACAAACGTTCCTGATAAACATGTATTGTTTTGTGAATTATTGATAATGAACTTTATGTTATAGACTGAAAGTTTTTCGTAGCTGTCAAGGTTGTTTACAGTATTTTCTAGAGGTGTCTTATCTCCCCTAGATCGGTGATGATTAGAAATTATATTAAAAATACGTTTTCAACTGAAACTAAAGAGAGATATTAAAACTTAAACGAACATACATTTTTCCGTATAAATAAAAAGGATAACGGCAGTGTTGTTTTTCCATTGAATTTTAATCAAAAACGAACAAAGATTAGTTTAAGAAAACAAAGTTTATCCGAGGGAAGTAAAGAGAAAATTCGAAACTTAAAACTTGACTTGACTTACTTTGACTTATGTCTCCTGCCGGGCGCTGCTCGGCGTAGAGAGTGACGTCTGCCTCCTCCATCCACTTCGGTCCGGGGCAAGAGTTTGCACATCGCTCAACCTGATATTTGCCATCGTCAGGAACTCGGACAGGCTGTCAGACCATCGTTTCTTCGGTCGGCCGCGAGGTCACTTCCAACCGGCTTTGACAGGGTCAAAGTCATGGATCGTTTTCGCAGGTATGTGTGGAGGCATTCGAAGTAGGTGTCCGAACCATAGTAGTGTTCGCTCAGCTGCTTGGATCGAAAACTGAGACTGCTTAGTGAGCTGCAGCAGCTTCTCATTGTTGACGAAGTCGAGCCATCGTAGAGCTTCGATCCTCCTCAGGCTCTTCGACTGAAAGACATCAATTGCCTTGAGGGTTGTGGCTGAAGCTTGCCACGTTTCAGCTCCATAGAGGATCACAGAGCCGACGAGGGCGATGAAAATCCGCAGCTTCGTTGTGCGACTGATGTTTGGTATTCGCCAGAGGTGACGGTTTAGTCTGCCCATGGCAGAAGACGCTTTGGATATTCTCGCTTGTAGCTCAGAAAGAAGCGAGCCATCTGAAGAAATTATGGAGCCCAGGTAGGTGAACCGTTAGACAACTTCGATGCTAGTGGTGCTATCCAGGCTTACTGAAGGATTGGAAGTTGGGGAAGAGGGGTCTATGGCCATAATTTTCGTTTTAGTCCAATTTATCTGCAGTCCTACTTTTACTGCCTCTTCTTGTAGAATTCGAAGCACTTCCAGCAACTACTCTATGAGTCCACTAGAATGGCCAAGTCATCGGCAAAATCAGCATCTGTAATGACACGATCTCCAAACCTGAGTCCAAAGCTGAGACGTGAAGTAGTCCTTGTCATAACGTAGTCTAAGATGACATTGAAGAGCTCTGGGGCCACTGCACATCCTTGGCGCCCTCCTGTCGTGATTTGGAAGAACGAGCTGCACCGGCCGTTCACTTGAACACAGCTCTCCGTCCGATGGTGTAGAGCTTTGAAGAGTCTGCAGTATTTCTCAGGGAGGCCTGTCGATTCTAGAATCCGCCAAAGAGCTTCTCGGTCCACTGAGTCGAACGCAGCACGGAAGTCGACGAAGGTAAAAAAAAGCTTTTTGTCGGAACTCCGTGGCTTTTTCTATGATTTGTCAGATCGTAAAAATCTGCTCGATGGTTGAACGGTCCGACATGAAACCAGCTTGCTCCGGTCGCCGGATTTTACGAATGATATTTCGACATCGATCTAGCAGGACCATTGAGAAAAGTTTTCCCGAGACAGACAGTAGGGTTATTCCACGGTTGTTCGAGCAGTCGCTTCTAGAGCCTTTCCTCTTCCATAAAGGGATAATGACACCCTTCCGCCAATCTTCGGGAATTATCTCGGTTTGCCAGATTGTAGAGAACAGGGTGTGGAGAAAAAGGAGCATAACAGGACCTGCCTATTTTAGCAGCTCCGAACTCAGGCCGCAGATACCGGCAGCTTTATTGTTCTTGAGCCTTTTTACTGCATTTCTAATTTCTGAGAGGATGAAAGGCTCGTCTGGAGGAGCATCTGCTTCGAGTCTTGGACTGCCCGGTTGGTTGGGACTATCAGCAGGAGGTATAGACGGGCTAGTGTTGTTCAGGAGTGAGCAGAAGTGATCCTTCCACCGCTCGAGACAAGAACCCTCATCAGAGAGAAGTGTCCTATCCCTGGAAAGGACGGTTCCCAATGCTGGTGTTTTATTTTCTGTGAGATCACGGAGGTGCTTAAACAGGCTACCCATGTCTTTCTTTTTTGCTGCTAGTTCGATTTCATCGACTTTCCTTGCAACAAACTGAGTTCAGTCTCGGTGAATAAGTCTGTTCCGCTCTCCACTGAGCCTTCGATAGGTGGCCATGTCCCCAAGAATTCTTGCCCTCCGCCTTTTCTCTATGACCTGCAGTGTTTCGTCAGTTAGCCAAGATTTCTTCGGGAAGCTTTGCTTGCCAAGCACCAGCTGTGCTGCTTTGCTGTTCTGCGATTTAAATTATTCTAGATATCTTCGCTGCTGTTGAGTGTGCCAAGGAGCTCAAAGCGATTTGATATCTCAACACTATACTTCTGGCAAGTATCTGGCTCCTTTAGTTTCCCAATATCCGCTGCTACTGGTTTTCTTTCCAATCGCTGTGCATGGAGGCGAAGCTGGACATCAGCACACACAAGCCTGTGATCTGCATTTCCGAGCTCTGCTGATATGTAAGTTCTGCAGTTCTTCAGCGATGATCTCCAGCGTTTAGAAATAATGACGTAGTCAATCATCTTCTTTGTGCGACCGTCGTTACTATACCACATGTACTGGTGGATAGTCTTACGTTGAAAGTAGGTGTTTGCGATCACAAGTTCATGGGATCGGCACAGTTTGAGTAGGTGAAGGCCGTTGTCGTTCAGTGGGCCGGGGGATACAGGTCCAATTGTGCCACTCCAAACACCCATATCATCTCGCACTGTAGTATCGAAGTCACCGAGAAGAACAGTGACATCGTGGGGGGACACTGTTGACAGACATCTGGACAGAGCAGAGTAGAACTCTTCCTTGGTTACGTCGTCGGAATCGTTGGTCGGGGCATAGCATACGAAAATTGTCATCTTGCCATGCTTGTGCCCAAAGCGGGCCTTCATTATTCTTTCCGATACAGCTTCGTGCAAGAGTAAGGCCTTTCTTGCAGGGCCGTTTAGCGCGAGACCAACACCATTTCTTCTCATGCTCCCTCCAGACCAGACTAACGAGTGATTATCGCCTATTCGCTCTTCTCCACTTCCAGTAAGACGGGTTTCTGTGAGACCTGCAATCGCCACTTTATTCTTACGAAGTTCTTGAGAAAGTAGGTTCTTTGATGCAGGTGCATTCAGGGTCAAAACATTCCAGGTGGCTATTCGAAGCCCCTTTTGGTCTAGAAGGTTTAGTCTGTCAGTCTTTCTGACGTCGTCAGCATGTCCGTTGACGCGCGATGGTCGAGATCTTAAAAGGGGGTCCGGATCCCAGGCTGTGTAGTCACTTTGCGTAGCACTTGATTTTCAGGTGAAGGGTTGCTAGCCCAACCAACCCTAGGCTTTGAATCTGATTATAGCTAGGTTTAACCTAGATACTGAGATTCCCGGACTGGGCTCCACCCGCCACATGAGGTTGCAGCCAGCCTGATCGGAGTGTTTAGTTAGGGGATGACCCCATATCCAGAGGCACGTGGTCAGCAGACAAGGTCTGCATCATTCCGGACGAACTTAATCCACCTCCAAAACGGACCAAAATTACTACTGCACAGCCTATCTAATATATATCAATAAAACAAGCACATATAAACCAACTAATTATGTTTCCCTATGCTTTTAGGTTTATAAGAAACTAGCACTTTACTGAAAACACAAACTAATACAGGAGTTTGGTACAGTAAAAGTAAACCAATTCAGGACACTTTTTACAGAATAAAAATATTATCAATCCTTTTTAGGATCAATCCCTTTTAAGAAAAAGCAACGATCCATTTTAGGATTGTTGCTTTATTTTTTTTTACGCTCAATTTGGTATCACTTTTGCACAATGGGTCAGTTCAATGACTGGCTCTTGTTTTGGTTCTGAAAAATAAACATGTCATGATTAATTTGTACACAAGTTCGAAGTAAAGCCATTTTGATAGTATTAGGACTATAGACTAGCTCTAGAATTTGTATCATAGCTTGAAATTCACTGTTGTATAGAGTGAAATAATCGGATTTACAGAGTTCATATTTTGTCTTATTTGATCTTCATTTCAAGTAATACTAAAGTATATTTCTTACAATTTAAGACTGCATATTACTCACCATTGGCATTATAGCTGGTGATACCAAAATGCTACTTGATAGATCAATCCAATATTTCTGTATACTGTTCAATTACTTCGCGGTTATTAAAAAAATATTTCATTTTACGCTTATGTTTTTAAGATAGTTATAATTGTATACTGTAAGTTACTGATGTCACAATTGGTGTAAGACTATGAAATGCTTTATAGATTCATTTACTGTTGTCAGGCTACATACTCACTTTTGACTCCCAAATCAGTATTCCTGTTTTTTATGCTTGACTTTTGTTTTTTCAGTAAAGCGCTAGTTTTTTATAATCCTAAAAGCATAGGGAAGCATAACTTTTTGGTTTATTTGTACTAGTTTTATTGATATATATTAGATAGGCTGTGAAGTAATAATTTTTACCCCTTTTAAGTTTCAACTTTGCTCTTTACTTCCCTCGGAAAAACTTTTTTTTAAATAAATTAAGACATTATGACGAGAAGTCCTTCTTAAGTTTGATTAAATTCATTTATACTCTCTCTATATATATATTCTTATTCATATTTCTTCATTTTGTAAACTCTTCAGTGTATCGTAGTCATTAGTATTATTGGAAAAAATTGTCAACTAAATTATGCCTCTTGAATTAAAGCATGAAAGTAGGGACTTGTCATGGTAATCATTGAACCCTAACTGGGGATGATTCCTCATTCATCTCCGAGGTTATTTAAGTCCTAGTCTCTATCAGCTCGGATTTCGGATGGTTCCAAAATTATGGACATAATAATGGGCGTAGACAGTGCAATCTGGATGAATAGCTCTGTCATGTAAATTCCAGATGTTTGAGAATATTTTGCTCAACCAAAGCAAATTGGAAGAATATAAGCTTGAGTATCTTTTCCTACAATAAAGGAGGGATAAGGCATATTCAAAAATATAAATTAGTTAAATATTAATTTTCTACCTTTTTATTTTATGAATAACGTATCATAGACCTTTTAAACCAAATGAGACTTTCATTTGCTGATTTTATGAGCTTTTCTATAAACAAAAACAGCTAAAAAAAACTACATCATTATCGCTATAATATAATTATATATGGACAGCAGGTTATGTTTTCCTGATTCATAACCAAAATTCAAAGAGGGAATTAACTAATAAATCCGAAAATTGCCAGGAAGTAATGTAATTCTCACATTTAAAAATAAGAAGAAAATAAAAATATGAATAAAAAAAATAATAAAAACTTATAAGAAAAAATAAGAAGTTTATACAAAAAATTTACTGTTTGAGGATCAGGGAGCTTCTGATCCCATCATTTCCCCAAACACATCCAAGCAAAAATTTTGAGATAGCCATTTTGTTCAGCGTAGTTGATTTCCAGATAGAAAATATGTTTTCTAGGAGGAAATCCCCAACAACCCTCAGGGAAAGGGTGTTAAGTTAATACCCTGGGGGTTATAAGGTTTTTTTATAATCTATTGTCGTAGAAACTAAAAAACAAGCTCATGCAATTATAAATTTAAAGGGCTATTACCCTGTTTAATAGTCGAAAGTGATTTATGGGCCCATAGCCGCCCGCCCACCCATAAGTCCCCCAAACACATCCAATAAAATATTGAGATAGCCATTTTGTTCAGCGTAGTTGATTTCCAGATAGAAAATATGTTTTTGAGGAGGAAATTCCCCCACAACCCTCAGGGCAAGGGTTTTAAGTTATGCCCTGGGGGTATATAAGGTTTTTATAGAAGGTGTTGTAATAGAAACTTCAAAAAAGGCTCATTCGATTGGATATTCAAAGCGATAGTGCCCTTTTTCATTGTCAAAAGTGATCGGAGGACTACTAGCCCCCCCCCCTAAGCCCATCATTCCCCCAAACACATCCAATCGAAATTTTGAGATAGCCATTTTTGTTCAGCGTAGTTGATTTCCAGATTGAAATTATATTTTTGAGGAGGACACTCCCCCACAACCCTCAGGGCAAGGGTTTTAAGTTATGCCCTGGGGGCATATAAGGTTTTTTAGAAGGCGTTGTCGTAGAAACTTCAAAACATGCTCATTCAATTAGAGATTAAAGGGCTAGTGCCCTTTTTAATAGTCCAAAGTGATTGGTGGGCAAATAGCCCCCCCCCCCCCCCCCACGCCCATCATTCCCCCAAACACATCCAATCAAACTTTTGAGATAGAAATTTTGTTCAGTGTATTTGATTTCCAGATAGATATATGTTTTTGAGGAGGACACTCCCCCACCACCCTCAGGGCAAGGGTTTTAAGTTATGGCCTGGGGGCATATAAGGTTTTTATAGAAGGCGGTGTCGTAGAAACTTCAAAACAGGCACATTCAATTGGAAATTTAAAGGGCTAGTGCCCTTTTTAATAGTTGAAAGTGATTGGTGGGCACCTAGCCCCCCCCCCCCCCGCCCATCATTTCCCCAAACACATCCAATCAACATTTTGAGATAACCATTTTGCTTAGCGTAGTTGATTACCAAATAGAAAATATGTTTTTGAGGAGGACAATTCCCCACAACCCTCAGGGCAAGGGTTTTAAGTTATGCCCTGGGGGCATTTAAGGTTTTTATAGATTGCGGTGTCGTAGAAACTTCAAAAAAGGCTCATTCGATTCGAAATTCCGAGGGCTAGTGCCCTTTGTAATAGTCGAAAGTGATTTGAGGGCAACTAACCCCCCTCTGACGCCCACCTTTTCCCCAAACACATCCAATTAAAATTTTAAGACAGCCATTTTATTAAACGTAATTTTAAGTTCTGGAAATTAGGTCTTTGAGGATTGCAACTCCCCCAAAGTCTTCAGGGCAAGGGTTGTAATTTAAGGATTCTCGGAATCCTTCATATTATTTCTAATGGAAGGAATGCTCGTATAAATTTTAGAGAGGGCTCATTTGATTGAAAATTGAAAGTTCTTGTTCACTTTTTAAGAGTCAAAAGAGATTGAAAGGCAACTAGCCCCTCTCCCTCGTACACGCCCTAAATGTATCAGATAAAAATTTTGAGATAGACATTTTGTTAAAATAGTTCAAAGTTCTGATAACAAAAAACTCCGGCGTCGACGCAGGCCACCAGGGCCCATGGAGTAGGCGTTGTAAGTTATGCCCTGGGGCATAACTTATAAAGGGGGGTTAATAACTTATGGGAAGGTGTTTTGTATGGGAAGAACACATAGGAAATCTATTATAATTATCCAATTATAAGGTTAAAATACATACTCTGTGATAGATGCAACATTGCTTTGGCACACAAATTCCTATTAAGGTCAATTCCAAACAGTCGTGATCCTTTTGTATCAGCAAGTGAAATGGTCTAAACCCCCTTATTGGAGCTATTTTTTCAATCCATCATTATTGTCAATCGCTGTCCACAAGTTATGCAAGCTGTCTATTGTTCATATATAAGGTTTTTATCAAAGAGGTAATCATATAGACTTTGAAAAAAGCCTCATTCGATTTAAATTGAAAGTTCTAGATGCTTTTTTTAAAGTCAATAATAATCGGACAGTAAGCACCCCCCCCCCATGCCATAAAAACTTGAAACTTTTTGCAATCAAAAACGAACAAAAATTATTAAAAAAAAAAAACTTTCCGAAAAATAAGTTCTTCAAAGAAAAGTAAAGGCCATTTTAAATTTAAGCTCTTTAGATACAAATACTTGCTAAAATTCAAAATCAAAACGACCAGAAATTACTATTAAAGAATAAATGAAACCCAGAACGAACAAAAATTAAATAAACAATCATAGGAAAAAACATACATCAAGTAATAATATAAATGAATAAATAGATCTTAAAGCGAGTAATGCTTATACTGATTATGAAAATCAAGCTTAAAACGAAAAAAAATATTTTCCTATTGAAGTATAAATGAAACTTAAAACGAACAGAAATTAAATAAACAATCAATGCAAACAAACATACAATATTTATTCATGTAAATGAATAAATAAATCTTAAAACGAATGAAACTTATATTGAATATACAAATCAAGTTTGAATCAAATAAAAATAACTACAAACAAGAGTTTGGGTATCGTCTCACTGCAGACGCCTAAAACCTACTGCGTCATTGGCGCTTTACTAAAAATGAATTATATTAGAAATGTTTTCTTTTGTACTTAATATTGAAAATGAATATTAAAATTACAGTAAAATTTTGAACTGATGAGCTTTTAGCAATTAATATCATTATGCATCAAATATTCAATTTAATTCATTAGTTCTTTTCAAGATTGGTCAAGACAAATATAGTTTCACTACAAGCAAAATTTGGATACTGCCCCCTTCTTTAACTGTAAAAACCTAAGGCCTTCTGCGTCATTGGTGCTTCACTGAAAACGAATTACTCGTATATTACAAATTTATTATTTTCCAGTTCTTACAGCGTTGAAAATGAAAATAAAAATTACAGTGAAAAAAAATCTTGAACTGATGGATCTGTCAAAAATTAATATCATTATATATCTAATATTCAATTTGATTTTGTTTATATTTTCCAAGACTGCTCAAGAATCATATAGTTTTGCCATTTTTTTTAACTCTACTATTTTTTTGTAACTGATCGTGTTAGTTTGTTATGAAAACATTCTGTGGCTTCTAGGCATTTCTATTTGAGCGGAAAACCGCACCTCAAACTTTGTGGAACATGCATTTTCTTACATGAAACACTAAAATATGATAAAATGTCAAGTTTCGGAGTGTTCCACCACTCGCAAGCAAGTGCCATTGGTATTTTTGAATCCGCATGGTCAATTTAGGGGGGTGGAGGGTAGGCTAATTCTCATAGCAGTCCCATTCCGTCGTGGTATGGTTCACATTTTAAATACCTGGCGTCTGGACTTTCATATAATCTATCAAGCATAAAACTACCCCAAATCGGTATCAATAAATAAATGAAACCCAAAACGAACAAAAATTAAAATAAATATTAGAGCCAAACTCAAAATGAGCATAAATTAATGTGAGTAGGGTTCAAAACCCCTATGTTTTCTAAAAGCCAGAATATAATTTGTACTTTACTGAAGAAAAATTCAAATGAGTTTACTGAAAAAAAAAATGTGCATTGTCAATTTAATATACATATGCTAATATTTATTCCCTAAAATCTTAATTAATTTTTGATTTCTTAAAGTTACAAAAGTGAAAATATTTCAAAGAATCTTGATTTGCATATTCAATTTAACTTTCACTCGTTTTAAGATTTATTTATTCATTTACATTAATATATATTGTATGCTTGTTCGCATTGATCGTTATTTAATTTCTGTTCGTTTTAAGTTTCGTTTATAATTTAATAGCAATATAGTTGTTTTCGTTTTAAGCTTGATTTTCACATTCAATCTAAGCATTACTCGCTTTAAAATCTATCTATTCATTTATATTATTACCTGATGTATGTTTTTTGCTATGATTTTTTTTTTTAATTTCTGTTCGTTTTGGGTTTCATTTATTCTTTAATAGTAATTTCTGGTCGTTTTGAGTTTGAATTTTAACAGGTTAAGCTCAGGAGATACAAATGTATCTCCTGAGCTTAAGTTTAAAATGGCCTTTACTTTTCTTTGAAAAACTTATTTTTCGGAAAGTTTTTTTCAATGAATTATGAGAAATGACCAAAAATCTTCCAGAATCCCTTGCAAGGTGGCCGAAACAGAAGATCTGAAATGAGTGGGACGGATGAGGAGGGCTCACTGGTGTATAGTTGTGAGGTAATTCAACTCTGCAATGAGTTTGCAGTAGAACTAACTACAATGAATAAGAAAAAGTGAAAAATTTCGAAACCCATAACCCTGTGTACAAATGTTTTTTATTGAAAAAACCTATCAACTATATAAACATTTGAAACTTGAAATGAAACCTTATGAGCCTTAGGATCAAAACCAGCAGGTTGCACCAAACCTCCTTGTAGACTACAGATATGCAGGGATAGATCTTAGGGGGGCTAAGGGGGAAGCCTGCTCCAGGCATGGGTTCATGGGGGTGACGGTCAATAAGCCATTTTTTTATCTGAACAAATATAATTTGAATCCCAATTTTCCAGCTCTGGAACGCGCCAACGTTTGCCTTGAAGATGTGTTTAACTATGCCTGTATCAGTTCCTTCTAATAAAAGAAGCTTCAGAAAATTAAAGTTAATTAAAAACAATCTTAGATACAAGACGGCCAACTGGTAGACATTGTAAAGACATTTGCTTTGAGAAAAGCACTTAAAGTTAAGTATTAGTCTACAGGATAAGACTGATTGTGTATAATCTAAATTGTAAGTGAACTGTGTCACGAATAAAATGTTGAGTTCTGGAATCTCAGAGTTTTTTTCACGAGTGTTATTAAACATTTTTACATTTAAATAAAAATATTAATGACAGTAAAGCCACAAAAAAATATTCAGTAAATAAATATTTACTTTAGAGAAGTATTATGACATAATCTGATATTTAAAATGGGTTTGTTGACTGGTGGGTGCCCAATTCCATTTTAGCCCCGAGCGCTGACAGGTCTAGATCTGTCCCTGCAAATATGTAACACTTTGTAGGATGTGATATTTTAAATTTTTAGATACAAAACTTTTTTAGATACAAAAAAATTGTTGTCTTTATAATTTAATTTTTTTATACTTTATGGAGGAGTCATCAGGGTCGTTCAAAGGTGGAAGGGAGAGCGAGGGGAATGAAGTTTATTTTGAAAAATCCACAATATTATCTCTCCCCCTATGGCAGAAAAAAATTAAAAAGAATATGTTCTTCCTCAATCGCTGGATGTCTTATACACAAATGTGTAAGACTTTCAGTGGAAACAATCTATTCTATATAATATAGGGCTTTCGTGCCTCTAAAGGAGATCTTGTGACTGAGCGTAGCTCCAACGTATTTTGACTTAATTTTTTTTGTGTTAGCAATTCATCACATTCTAACAAAAAAAAAATTAGATTTCCTTTTTCTTCTTTTTGGCACATCAAATTGTACTGGAAAAGAAATTCAAAATATCCCAAAATATAAACTTTCTGAAGCTAAAATTTAGGTTGCCTCCAAAAAATCGGGTAGATAAGAAACAGTATAATGCTGAGCCAGAAGTTATTCCTATCGATTAAAATGTTTGAAATATCAGAAATGGTGGTATCGCTTTTCCATTGATGGTGGTCCCCCCTTCCTTTTCACGTGGTTGATGTTGCGGTAAGACATCACTTATTGGCACACCCAGTCAGAGATAGCCTTTAATTGTCCTTTATGTCTCTTTAAACCATGTAGGCTTTTGAATCCCGCTGTGAGGGTAGGTTACAATTGTATTTTCTCATTGTACTAAGTATAAGACCACCAGGTGATGCAAGTCTATCCTGGTATTAAATGTGTAGCCCACTCTTTTGACATTGTAGTTATTCAATAGGAAACTGTTATGAGAATTTTTGACAAAAATTCTTGCTACAATTCAAGGAAGACTAGGTTTGGTGAAATTTTTTTTTAGCGTGTGGACTAAATAACACAAATTCTATTAAAATCACGAGCCATGAACACAGGAGGTAGGGCACTGAAGGGTTAATTTTGGCTTGATCACTACCGGTAGTTTTGCCGGTTTAAGGTAGACCGGCTGAATGATTTGCAATTACTATTCATTGACTTCAAGCATAACTTTTATTTAGAAATATGGATATTACGTAGGTGTCATGCTTTTCATTTTCTTCAAAGAGACTATTTTGGCTACTTTTTGAAAGCATCCTCTCAGAATTGATGCATTATTAAAATAGATCAACATATGAAAGAATATGATGGTTAACCTGAAAGAACGGCGAGGTTCTGCTTTGTGCAAGTTTGAATATGTGCAAGTTGAACATGTGCAATCTGAGATTCCAAAGTGAAGCCTTTCAAATTGTCTTAAGTGTGTTCCGTGGCCTTCAGACCCAAGTTTACTTTATATGGTTGTGTTTTTTTACCTCCCAGAATCAACGAAACAAAAACTTTATTTTTTTTAATTTATGAAAAATAAACAGATGGATTAGTCTTACATTTACGTTAAGTTTTAACGTAATGACGTTCTAACGTCCGTTTTGAAGTCAGTTTTAAAAACTTTTGAAATCAATTTTCAAAAATGAATTTTTTTTCTTTTATTTATTTCTATCTTGGTCTTCTATCTATCTTGGTCACAAGCATATATGGGATAAAAACCATCAAAACTTCATCGTCAAAACTGCTGTCAGGAATCTTAAACGTTCGAAATTTTACAAATTTCACTGTAACTATAGAGATCATGGTGTATTACGTTAGGGCTAATGAGATTGCAAATGATAAGGGACTTAGTGGTGGGAAAAGATTTCAATAAATAAAAAAAATATGAACATCACCAATTTAATGTAATTTTGCAGGGCCAATCTGAAAGCTCTAAAAAGAAACTTTTCGTATTGAAACCCACCATTAGCAGAATTCCACATTGCTAAGGATAAAACCGCAGAGCTCATCATAGGCAGAACAATAGCGCTGCGTAAGTAAAGAACAGTGTTGGCACAGTATATTATGTTTTTTCCATACCAGGGCACTTCGTATCGAAGGAGTTGTCGTAGAAACTTTGAAAGGGGCTCATTCGATTGGAAATTGAAATGGCTAGTGCCCTTTTTAATAGTCGAAAGTGGTTGGAAGGCAACTAACACCCCTTCCACGCCAACCATTTCCCCAAACACATAAATTCAAAATTTTGAGATAGCCATTTTGTTAAACGTAGTTGATCTCCAGATATAAATTATGTTTTTGAGGAGGACACTCCCCCCATAACCCTCGGGGCAAGGGTTGCAAGTTTTGCCCTGGGGGCTTATATGGTTTTTATAGAAAGCTTTGTCTTAGAAACTCCAAAAAGGGCTCATTCAATTCGAAATTGAAAGGGCTAGTGCCCTTTTTAATAGTTGAAAGTAATTGTAGGGCAACTAACCCCCCTCTCTCGCCCACCTTTTCCCCAAACACATCCAATCAAAATTTGAGATACCCATTTTGTTCAACGTAGTTGAAAGTTCTGAAAATTATGTCTTTGAGGGTGATAGCCCCCTCACAGCCCTCAGGGAAAGGGTTATAAGCTATGCACTGGGGGCATATAAGGTTTTCATAGAAAGCATTATCGTAAAAACTTCAAAAAGGACTCAATTGATTGGACATCGAAATGGCTAGTGCCCTTTTTAATAGTTGAAAGTGATCAGAGGGCGACGTACCCCCCTCTCACACCCTCCATTTATCCAAATACATTCAATCAAAATTTTGAGATAGCCATTTTGTTCAACGTAGTTGAAATTTCTGGAAATTAGGTCTTTGAGAATGGTGACCCCCTCAGAGCCCTCAGGGCAAGGGTTATAAGCTATGCCCTGGGGGCATATAGGGTTTTTATCGAAAGATTTGTCGTAGAAACTTAAAAAGGGCTTATTCGATTGGAAATTCAAAGGGCTAGGACCCTTTTTAATAGTCAAAAGTGATTGGAGGGCAACTAACCCCCATCTCACGCCCACCTTTTCCCCAAATACATCCAGTCAAAATTTTTAGATAGCCAGTTTGTTTAACGTAGTTGAAAGTTCTGGAAATTAGGTCTCTGAGGATGACAACTCTCCCCCCCCCCCACAACCCTCAGGGAAAGGGTTGCAAGTTATGCCCTTGGGGGCATATAAGGTTTTTATAGAAAGTTTTTTCGTGGAAACTTCTAAAATGGCTCATTTGATTGGAAATAGAAAGGGCTAGTGCTCTTTTTCATAGTTGAAACTTAATGAAGAGCAACTAACCCCCCTCTCACGCCCACCATTTCCTTAAAGACATTGAATCAAAGTTTTGAGAAAGCCATTTTGTTCAACGTAGTTGAAAGTTTTGGAAATTATATATTTGAGGATGAAGAACCCCCCAAAGATTGTAAGTTATGCCCTGGGGGCATATAAGGTTTTTATAGATAATGTTGTCGTAAAAACTTCAAAGGGGCTAATTTAATTGGAAATTGAGTGGTAATTGCTCTTTGAAACACTCCCCCCCCCAGACCCTTCAGGGCTATGGTTGTAGGTTATGCCCAAGGGGTATATAAGGTTTTTATTGAAATCTTGTCATAGAAACTTGAAAAAGGGCTCATTCAACTTTAAATTCAAAAGGGCTAGTGCCTTGTTTCATAGTCTAAAGCTATTGGAGGGCATTTAACCCCCCTCTCATGGTTATCTTGAGCATCATTATTTTTTAATATAGTTTAAATAAAACACGTTATAGTCAGCGCAGCTAAATTGGAGCACCAAAGTGCTTGAACCTTTTTAATACTTGGAAATGATCGGGGGGAAAGTTACGCACTTCTTACGTCCATTATTTTCCCAAACGCATCCAATCAAAATTTTGAGATAGAATTTTTGTTGAACATAGTTGGAAGTTCTGGAAATTAGGTCTTTTCCAGCATTGTCGTAGAAACTTCAAAAAGTACTCATTCAATTGGGAATTGAGAGGGATAGTGCCTTTATTAACAGTCAAAAGTGATCGGAGGGTGAATTCCCCCCCCCACGCAGTGGTGTATCCAGGATTTTTGCGCCCCGGGGGGCGCAAATAGGTTTATCCGTTAAACTTGGGTTAGGAGCAAGTTGAATTAAGGGAAACTTGTGTTAATTAAATAAATTATACTACTTTAGACTATGTTAGGGGGCGCGCACCCCCTTGCCCCCCTCGGGATCCGCGACTGCCCCCGCGCTCATCATTTACCCCAACACTTCCGATCAACATTTTGGTATAGTCATTTTGCTGAACATAGTTGAAGGGTCCGGAAATTATGTTTTTGAGTTTGACCACCCCCTCCCTCCCCCACAGACATTATGGCTAAGATTGTAAGTTATGCCCTGAGGGCATACACTGTTTTTATAGAAGGTGTTTTTTTAAAAGCTTCAAAAAAGGCTCATTCCAATAGAAATTGAGAGGGCTATTGGCCTTTTTAATAGTTTTAAATCGGAGGGAGAATCTGCCTGCCCCCCCCCAGCCCATCATTTTCCCAAAAATTTACGATCAACATTTTGATATGGCCATTTTATTGAACGTAGTTGAAAGGTCTCGAAATTATATCTTTGAGGATGATAACCCTCCCCCCATAGCACTCAGGACAATGGTCGTAAATTATGCCCTTGGGGCATATAAGGTTTTTACAGAAAGTTTTGTCGTAGCCGCTTCAAAAAGGGCTCATTCGATTGTAGAAAAGTTTCAACAGTTTCAGCAAAAACTCAAAGACACCAAAAAAATTTTATCCCCTCCTTTCCTAAATTTTCAAAGTCCTTTCCAGTTTGTTTTCTTCGTGAATTTCTTTGTTTTTCCGCTACTACTACTAGTAACGAACGCATTGCATTACCAAGTTTAAGCAAGAAATTTCAGCACACCTTCTACCTCTGCTAAACTGCTTTGCTCTTCACTTACAATTTTATCGTTGGTTCCATATTATTTATCTATTATTTCGCTCCCTATTGTTATTTTTCCGCTTTTGACTTAAACTTGAATTTGGTGGAAATCGTTTATGACAAAATTCAAGCAATTAAAATATCTTAACCCTTGGTCTGAAAATAAATGTGTAAACTGCTTAGTCATGCTAAAGATAATAGCTATAGGGAAGTTATATAGATGATATTGAGAAGATACATGGTAATTTCCAGTTTTGTCGTTTGCGAAAGCCAAAATATTCAGTTTATCAGGCTGTACAAGCTAATATGTACCCAGTAATGATAGACAGAAACTGCGGGGGAACACAGAAACTGTGTGTCCCCTTTTGACGGCCGGTTGGTCATTTGTCTTTTACTTTTTTTGTATGTGAAAACATCTCTATTAATAATCACGTCAATGGGTCGTTCTCTAATCATTTGATGGATGAGTATTTTTCATGAGTACAGGGGCAGCTGCAACCTAGTAAAGAGTAAACCTCTGCCCATAGTAGCCAAAGTAAAAAATATTTTGAAAATGAAATTTAGTGCGAAAAAATACTAAATTGACACTCATTCCGGAATGCTAACTGTTATTAAAATTCAACTTAACCATAACTTGTGATCATGAAAACAAATTTCCAACGGTTTTAAAAAAGAGCCTGAAAACCCTCAAAAAAGATGTCAGATCGAGACAAACAGTTTATCATTGAAATAGCTATTGCCAAAAAGCTTAAACTGACGGTTTACAGCCCCACATCGCTAATACTAACGAAACTTGTAAAATCCAAGAATATTCGCTTCAATATTTCTCCTTTTTTCATTTTTTTCACACAACTGTAGTCGATTACCGGATGATTTTCAAATCATTAAAGGTTCGTTTGAAACCTGATGTTTACATCTTTTTGCCCTTAATAAATTTTGATGGAGTCCGCCACAAAAAAGTGTCATATGGCACCAACGGCACTTTTTGGTGCCATCTCCTGGACGGCCTGAGGTACGAGGCTGGTTAGACCCTCTTTAGAAATGTCTTGTTAAACGCACTCTATGGTATGAGCATGAACTCGATTGGACAACTAGGCCCGGTACCAGATGCAACGAAAAGTTCGTCATAATAATATTCTTCATATTGAAACTTTGAAGTAGTCATATTATCTAAGCCCCCATAGCCAAATTTCGTCACCAAGTCATCCTGCTCGTATGAGAGAGTTACTTAATTTAATGGGTTTCACACCCCGGTGGAACTTTCTTTTTTTTGTTTGAGTCAATGTTCCAATTTCTCTCATTTAGTCAGTCAACTTTACGCAGGCGTAGACAATTGTTATACATACCTATAACTTCTTTCTAGCCTGGTCAAGAAAAAACAAAAGGCGATGGAGGATGGGATTGAGGAGGGAAAATATTTCTTATGAAAAAATAAGAAATTTCTCAGAATCAGAAATAATTTAGGCCTACCTGAAGGGGAGGGATTGGAGGCCCCTTCTTCCTTCAGTTTTGAGGCCAAACTCAGTGGAGGGTGTAGGAGCTCTCACTTTCTTATTGATTAAAAATCTAGCGCCGATTAGAGCAACAGTAACCATAGCCTTTCTAGCCCCCCGACGTCTCCTGTATTTACACCGAAATAAACTTTTACAGACTTTTTGGTCCGTCTAGAAAATACTAACATTCTACATGAATTTAAAAGGTATAAGTAACAAATTCAACGATAGAGCCATCTAGGAAAAAAATAAAAATAAGCAAAAATTGTCAGAAAAAAATACTATCTTGCAACGAAAGTGAAGAGCAAAATTGGAATTTAAAACGGTTCTTTCGCATTATATGGGCCTCTCTAAGGAAGTCCAACAAGAGATGCTACAGTCAAACGGCAGAGACGCTTTGAAAAACCCGTTTTTACAAGAAGATTCAAGAAAAATACTTTGTCTGGCGTGGTTTTAATTGCGTATACGATATTAAACTGTGGTTTTTTGGAGTTTAGATGGGGAAAAATGTACCTAGGTTAGGTTAGGTTACGTATTTAATATATGCAATGGTTTGCCCCCCCCCCCCGTAATGTGCAAATCAAATATATAGCCCAAATTTGTTTCTAAACTATTATCATCCTATTTTCTTTTATTTCATTAGCATTAACAAAACTTGACTTTTTAGAAATACCCATATAATGCAAAAGTACCTTTAAAACGAACAGAAGTTATCACTCGTCACTCCTTGCCTTTGTAGAAGTGACAAGCGCTATACTGAAAGCAAACAAAGCGAAAAGGTAAATTATTCTTTAAAAATTAAGTGCCCCGTGTTAATTTTTGCGTTACACTTTCAGTAAAGCGCTTGTCAGTTTTACAACGGTAAGGATTTGGGAGTGGTAGTTTTTGTCCGTTATAAGTTTCAATTTCGCTCTTTATTTTCATTTCAAAGCAGTTTTTTTCTGTTATTCCACTAAATTAGCATTCCCCAGTCTATACTCATAAGTAAAGCTATAATGTAATAGCCTACGAGGTAGAAGCATTGACATGAAAAGTGTACAATACTTTCAATTGAATTTTCTTACATGTAGAAATATCCCGAATGGGAAGACGTACCAGCTGCAGAACACCTCAAAGATGACTGGGGACTTTTTGTGGATACCCTAGGTGCCTCTTCAGACACAGGAGGAACTAAGGTCTAAGGCAAGTAGAAATTATGTTTAGTTTGCGGATTTTAGCGCACTCTGACTTTGCAAAGAATTCCCAAAGTTTTGGTTGTCTTTGTTGCTGCTTTCTTCGTTTTTGTGCACCAGATAGATGGAAGCTCAAAGAAAAGTCAAACTAATTGGCCGAATCAGTATTAATTAAATCTTATTATATGGGTGGTTTCCTTGTGCAGAGTGACTTACTGACGAGCTCGCGTACCCTTTTTCTTTACGCACACAGGAAATGATACTGAGCACATGTGTACTAGGCTGTGACTCATGAATTGACGACGGAAATTTTTATGATAGATTGTTGTGATGTACAGCTCCATTAGAAACGGATTTGTTTTAATCACAGACAAAAGGTGTGTGATACAGTGGTCTATGTGTCCAATCTTATAATGTTAAAAAAGGGTTGGGCATCCGGGTGCCTTTAGAATATGTATGATGACGTTAATGTATGCTAGAAGCCTGAGAAACTGAGGATAGACGAGCACAAGCACCTAATTTATTGGTACCATAAAAGTGTTTCTGTTGGATGTATGTATTATATTGCATTTTGTCTGTGTTTTAATTAAGAACACCTTTTTACACGACATTTTTTTCACATTTCAAATCAATAGAAATTGTGTTCACTGATTTGGGGCTTTCCTAAAATCAGGGGGGCTATAGCCCTAGCCGGCCACCCCCCCCCCCCCCCCCAAAAAAAAAAATGAAGCCACTGATTTTTGGCTCAGCTTGTTTTTTTTCAGCTTGATGAGTTATCTTTTAAGGAGATTTCAATTTTGGTTGAAGGCCTAGAGCATGGTTGCCACACTTAATAAAAATTTTACTAAATCTAGCAAAAACGGCCCCGAGTTAGTAAGTTTAGTAAATCTATGTCAAATTTAGTACATTTTTGATAAGTTTTTAAATTTAGTAAGTTTTGTAGTAAATTTACCAGAAATATGAAAAAAAAATATGTTAAATTATTTTTGAGCCAAGTTTGATTCTGTTGAACAAAATTTGAAAACTTTTCTCTGTCTGAATTGACATTTTTTATTCTACGGCTTCAGTCTCAGTCCCCCCAAATCTTCATCACCATCAGTATATCGCGTGAAGCTTTGTAAACCTGAAGCGTGAACTCTTATCTGAAAGTGTTGAAGACTTTATTAGAGACATAGTCAACTATTAAGTTTTAGTCCAAAACAGTTCAAGGAGTATGAACAATGTCAAGACTTTACGAATATTGTCAAACACAGCCTGATGTCTATCTGAGCAACACGATGATTGTCTCTTGAAGCAGCAATTAACAGAATTTTATAGCAGTGGAGTGCCTTGGTTCTGTTCCTGGGTGATCAATCTAACAACCGTGACGCTTATAGGGCTAGTAGGGAGCAGGCGAAACTGATTTATCTTTTAATGAACAATTCATTTCGCAACGCGTTTCTGTAAGTTCTGTTTTTTACGCTGATAAAAATCAATTAGCTCTATTTGGATTTTCAGAGCAGAACAATTCACCATCACAGTAATCTGAGTAGCACCAGAGTTACATTTGCCTAGCTATTGAAGTGCTTTGTGAAGCCCAGTGTGATAAAAAAAGGCTGCACAAGAGGAAGTTTTGAAACTCTCCCTGGAGGATCAGACACTTCAGAGTGTAGTTCTTCCTCTGAGCAAATTGAACCTCGGGTCAAAAACCAGGTTTCATTTGTTACAGTCGGAGGCTGACGCCAAAAAATCTAGCAATCATGTGAACTTTTTGCTGAAGCTTGGGGAATTCTGAAAAAAACTGAAGGCTGTATTATATGGAGCTCTGCTGGCAGATAGCCAAGAGGTTTGAAAGCAAAGATGAAACGCTCTAGAACCTCGATTGCATCGATCTTGCCGCTGCTTTGTGCGGTTCAGTCAGAACACTCGTACCACTCATGGTTCGATTTCCATATTCTTTGGGAAATCCTGACAGGGAAATAGAGGGAAAAAAAGACATCTTTGATGTGCAGTGGTCGGAATTAGAGTCTAGGAAAGACTTTGTGAAAAATGGAATGACATAATTGAACCTGATACGTTCTTGAAAAATTTGCGTTTGGTGAAAGATGGTAGGGGGAACCGATGTTTGATGATCTTTGCAAATTTATGTTGCAGCTGGGCTGTCTCCCCCTATTCGTCTCCTGGGTCAGAGCGGCAGTTCTCAGTTTTGTCAAACATGAAGCCAAAACTTCGGAATAGGCTAAAGACGGAAACTGTTGCTGTGATAATACACATAAAACAAATGGTGCACAGAGAAAATTAAAATGGGGGAGTAGCGACTTGATCCATACCGCCGCAGTTAGTGTCAATAATCTCAAGGTGGAGATCAAGAGAACCTTCTTTAACTGGTCAGGAGGAGGTTATAGATTTTGTGGACACTGAGGAATAGTTCAGATTGTTTTTTTCCTCTGATCGTTTGTTGGAGCACTTAAAAAGCCAACAACCTTGTTGAAATAGTGAATGGGGATTAAGGTTCGTCCAGGCATAGAACTGGATGTAGAAGTGTCGACCACTTTTGCATTCGAGGGTGGTTTGGTTACCAGAGAATAGTTGGCACATTTGCTACTAAGCCCATGTTTGCATTGTGTGTCTGGATGTGCCTATGTCATATCTTCTGGAGGTTGGAATTTTTTTCGTCTTCATGAAAACTACTGGAAGGAATATGTTTTTTTTTTTTATCCTGTATTTCCTGTGATCCTGTATTATCCTGTATTTCCTCGAGAAGATAATCATTTTAATAAATAAAGTTCCTGTAAGGATGGTAATCTCTAGGTAGAAAAAACAATTAGTTTTAACTTGGAAGTTCATCATCAAAAAGAAGTGTTCGGCTCAAAACCATGGTAGAATAATCTGAAGTTCTGTCTTTACCGCAGTTTCTTGTTTGTCAGGCACCAAAAACTACCAATAGCAGAAAACTGCAATCTGCTCACAGTAAATTACTGTGTAATGTACGAAGCTGCACAAAGCAACAGAAGGATCGATGCATTCGAGGTTCTTGAGTGCTTCATCGGTGCCAAGACAGCATCCCGTAAGGAGATGGCAAGAAAAAGCCGTCAATTACAGATTAGGCTTACTAGGCGGGTTGTCGATCGCAATCTGTTTCCAGTAGAATCTTTTCTCCCAGTATGATACTGTAGGAGTCGTGAGACAACTCTTGCCCGTTTGGATTCACTTCTTGCAGGTACAAGCGGACAACTGCTGTCTGACTCGGACAAGTATGCGAGAAGCGATTTGAACGTTCAGGACAGTAGTTTACCGACCTGTGAAAATTCGCAGTAGGTTATTGTTTCTCCTTCTCCAGCTGTCATGACCGATCCCCATGGAACGAAAATAGTCTTGTAACAGACCTAAGAAGGAGTCATAAAAAAGAGACCCTTTATGGTGAATATTACTTCTGTATTGCGCAAGCCCACTCCTACCCTCATTCAATCAGAAGCAGCTTCACGCTCTTTAGGGAATAGAAATATTCCGCTTCTCGTAACTCCAATAAATCGATGTTATCAGCCGATGCAACAACATCTGTAGTTTTAGTTAAAGAATAAATAAATAAAATTCGAGTGACAAGCGTCAGCAGTAGGTTTATTTGAAGGAAAACGAAATAAAATATAAAAAACAGAGAAAAGATAAAAAAGGAAAAATTATTTGAAAATCCAATTGATTATCCTCCTATAGTAAAAATCGATGCTTGATGGTGCGCGTGCGGCGCTAGCCGCACGCGACAAAAATTTTTTGAGCATTAGTAAAAACAGCTACAATTTAGTAAATTTTTCCTCTGAGATTTAGGAAATTCTTCCACGCCAGGGCAGCAGCACTGGCCCGAAGCTCCGCGTTTATTTCAAATTGCAATCGAGGTGTGGGTTTTTGAAGCCCAATTACATGGGTTGATAGAGATAGATATTATTTTCCACTGTGTTGTAGAGTTTAAAGAATATGGAAAATAGAGAAAATAAACCATTAATTTATGTGAAAAAGAAACTTTAGGAGGGGTTGTAGTAGGATTAATGCTAAGAATTTTGATTAATGATGAATTTTTGATGTGTAGGATGATAGGCCAGTTTATTAAGTTGTATGTGAAAGGGGTGGATAAAAAGGTTTAATTTGATGTTGGTAGCATGTTCAAAGTTGTATTGTCAATGTTTTGAAAAGGAACAACAGCATGGGGTGCAGTGATGCAAAACATGGTACAATTGTACCATTTTGATACATTTCACCTCTACTGGTACAATTCAGCACATTCACACAAATTTGGTACATTTTACAAAATTATGGTACAATGTGGTACAATTCAGTATTTTTATACCTATGTTTGTATTCTCTCATCTACAAAAATTTTATTTCACACTGATGTGTTCAGCATAGTCAAGATAAGAGACAAACAAGCTGTCACCTATTTTCTTTTTTTTGTAAACAGACACTTCACTTCTGGTGTCCAAAGGTCAACAAAAATATCTTTCTGTGTATCAAATCTTACCAATTGAAAATGAAAGACTAAAAATGAAGCTATAATTACACTTGGATTTGTGATGGTTGGGAATCTAGAGGAATAAAAAGAGTAGAAATGGAATAGAAAGTATTTTTTGCAATAAATCAAGAACTGGAAAGCTTATTAAAGATACACAATGCAATACAATTCTCAGTTCAAATGTTTTAAAGGCAATTTAAAGGCTGTACATTTGTTCAGTCATAAATTATCTCTGCATACTATTGTAAAACTTAAGCATAATGACCTGAAGATTAGGGAAGGGTAGCCCCCTTTATGTATGGAAGGATTTCTGTTTGTTTCAAGTTTTAGTGATGCTCTTCACTTTCATTAGATAAAAACGTGCTTTAATTTGACTCAACCAAAACTGATCAAACCATCACTGCTAATCAACACATGACATAGTTGTAGACAGCTAATCCTAGAAGCCAATTTTCAATAGTGCTTATTAATCTTGCATTTTTCAGGTATATTAAGGATGTGAGCTCCAATAAAGTTTACTTCTTATTAGACAACACAACATTTTTATCTCTTAAAGGTAGATGCATTGCAAAAAACTTTCTAAAACCTTCAATAAAATCACACTAGCTTGGCTCCTGTTTCAGTAATTTGTTCAAATCCAATCATGCTATTTATTTTCAATTATGCTTTTTGTGCTCTAAGTTGTTACTTAGCAAATAAAAGTAACCAAAGACAGACAAAAAATTGTGAAATATCAAGAATGACCAAAAATTGAAGTTAAATTGGTCTACATCCAAGCATTACAGAATCATAACAAAAATATAGTAAAAAGCTATAAAATCAAACTGTGTTTTCATAAAATCAAACTGTGTTTTGAAATAACTGAATATAGAGGATGTCCAAAGAGAATCTCATCCCTGGATTGCAATGCTTGGAGTAAGTAATGTTTTAAAGTTGTTTATTTTTCAGCTTAGTGCTGTCCTATTATGGCTGAAAATAGAGTACATATGTGTCAGATCCCTGACAAAGAACTTGGAATAGATTTTATGGACAAAGAACCTCTCTCTCTCATTGTAAATCCAAATCCAAAGGACTTTAAACTTGAGAAAAGCACCATTCACAAGAATATCAATGTTGGAGCTCCTAATTGTAAAAGGTATGGATGAGTTAGGTAAGTGTGATGGTAACAACATATTTTTTTTTAAAGAAAAAAAGTTTTGTCTAATTATTTTATATGCTATTCTAAGCTAGCTGGTACAATATTCTCATCTCTGTACTAATTTTCCTAAAAATCTTGTTAAGAGAAAACCTGAAAATATATCTGGACAAAATATATATATAATGCAAAGCTCATCTGTGATAAATAATTTGTTAATCAATAAACAAGAAACTGCACAAAACGAATACAAGTAATAATTGGTTATAAGGCTAAATATTCTGTGGCATAGTGAGAAACGTGTAAGATAGGTTAAATATACTATATCCAAATTCAACCAGGAGGGGAAAAATAGCAGTTTACTATGTCTTCAACAGAATCAAGAATTGCATAACAATTGAAGATGAATCACTTGTCTCTTTTTTTAGTTCGGGTAAAGAATTTGTGATTTTCTACATAGTACAAAAGCATTACAACAAGGTCTTTTATTAGTGTTCTTGCTCGCCATCTCAATGATACCATTATTCCTGAGATCATGGTCAATATTAGAAGAAATTTGAAATATAAACATCAGCTATACAAATGGTTTCAATGGTGCTCCCAGGTCTTATCTGTGCTGAACTTTAAGAGACACAAATACACATTTTATTCTGTTTAATATTGGAAATTATATGGTAACAAATGTCACAAAGTAGCTATACTACAACTACAGAAATAATAAATCAGCTACAATATATATTTGGTTCCAAATTCATATGTACTAAATAATTTGACTATCAGCTAGAGGGCTCATTGTTCAAATGAATTGAGTAGAAACAAACAAAATTCCTGCTGACGGTAACTTCTGTAATGAAATAATTTACATTGACTGTCCAAGTGGGCCTGAACATTCCTTATAATTTATCTTGTATACAATCTATTATTTGAATAATTAGTTTGTAAAATATATTTCAATATTAACTTAGTGGCCTCATCAAGTACGTGTTCCTGTTCACAGAACAATTGCATTGTTCTGTGTGTAAAAGGGATTAGTTTTATTTCTGTTGAAATCAATTTACTTAGCATGATGGTACTTATTACACTAAGAGAGGTGATAGGTAAAGTTTTAAGAGAAGAACAGTTTGGTTTTAGGAAGGAGAGATGATGCATTGACCAAATTTCCCCTCTTAGAATACAAATTTGAATAGTACCTGCAGAGAATTGCTACAAAAATAATTCCCAAAAACGCTTAGGCATTTCTCACAAGTAGGGAATTCTTGCGAAAAAAGACCCAATCAAGCTGAGTTTTTTTTTAACAGTGTATGCTGATTAGCTACTCGTATTTTAGTAAATCCTGAAGTATGTTGCCCGCAAAGTGACGACATGCCAAGGAGTTGATATGTCTCAAATCTTTTCTATGGCAGACCTTTGATTACGACAATGATGTAGCTTGGCTAACTGACTTAGCCATAAAAGCACAAAAAGATGCTCAGAGAAATTGTTAACCAAGCTGTCCCTATGGGTCTCTAGACAAACCCAGCCAAAACTGAGTATACCCTGAATGATCCTGGAAACTTCCTTGATTGAGTGAAGATATCTTGGCTTATTCAGTGAAGAAACTTTGTACTGGTGACCACACTTTTTGTCCAGTTGAGTAGAGCCAGGTGGCATAGAAGCTAAATCCGCCCACCCACCAAAACTTGAGTTTATGAAGTAGTGCTTGGATCAGTATTGTTATGTGGTGTGAAAAGCAAACCATGAAATCCACTCATACAAAACTACTTTGAGTCTTCGGACATGGTTGTCTACAAAGAGTCCTACAAAAGCAAGTATCCCACCTTACCAACTTTCTTTTGAAGAAAGACATCAAAGAGTGATGCTCTCAGAAGTATAAAGAGTGGATACTATAAAGAAACACTGGTTCACCGGGTTTATGGACAACTGTTGAAAGCTTGAAGAATACCTTAGGAAAGAAATAACTGACCTATTTACCCTTGTCCTCCTTTAAAAATCGCCCTAGCAACCAACAGGGAACCCAGCATCAACGCGAATCTGGAGCCCCTGAGTGACACTTGCCAATATTGAAGAAGGTTGGACTCCTTGTGGTAATAGATTGTAACTGAAATGATCAAAAATAGATCTGCATGGTAATTGGCCAATTGTTCTGCTACAAGGTCACCAAACGTATTTCAGGACACAGGAGTCAATCATTATACTGTAGAATAAGTTTAGGGAAGTTTCGCCTTGTATCTAATGTTCATTGGTGTATATTCATATGGTTTTTTTTTCTGTAAAAAAATTTATAGTCTTAATTTCTTTTAGAAAAATTATAGTCTTTTTAATTTTGATAATAGGGAAGAAAAGGATGCAAAACGAAAGATAAATGGAGCAAAATCTGAAACACAAAAATCGTCATTAAGTGAAAGACTTAGACGAAAGACCGTTACAGCCACCTTGTACTGCTCTATGGACGAATCATCACAAAGTAGTGATAACGAGGATAGCTTCGAAAAGGAAGACGGGAAGAATCACAAACATCCTACTCAGAAAGGTAATTAGAATACGATTTTGGTATGAATCCGAGGAACCAGTAACAGCATACAATAAATCCAAGTCAGCATACTAGGGATGACTTAGTAAAGAACAGGTTGTCTTCTATGCATAATTTTTTTCTTGACGTCTATTTATAAAAAGATTGGTTGGAGAATAGGAAAAAGGCCCCTTAAAAAAAAGGCAAATTGCCCATTATTCATAGATAGATTTCATAGTGTAGAAAAGGTAGGGCGGGGTTGGATTTTTACTGTCTGATCGGCTTGAAATTTAGACAAAAAGTCAAACTTTAGCGTAAGGAGCGAGATATTGGGGAGGGGACAACCCACTTATGTACGTAATAATTTCTGTTCCTTTTAAGTTTTCGTGTTGCTCCTTGCTTTCAGTTGAAAAAACGTTTTTTGTTTATTTTCTGATTTTTTAAAAATAATGCTGGGAAATCTGCCTCCCCTTCCATGGAAAACTCCTTCCACATGAAAAATCACTCCATGGAAAGTTCTCCCAATTCAAAATATTCCCCCTCCCGCCAGGGTAATTAGACCCAGACAAGTCCATTCTAGCTGAAAATTCCCCCGAAAAATTCTTGCAGACGATTCCGGGTGAAAAAATTTTCTTTGCGCACTTTCGTCTGAAAAAGACTTTAATTTCTGATTGTTTTTAAAACCATGCCGGAAATCCTCTCCTCCGAGGAAAAATTTTTCCTGCAAACACCCCGCCCTCTAGTAGAAAGTTGCTTCCGAAGAAAATTCACTCTGGGAATTTATCCTGTGGAAAGTTCCCCCAGGTAGAATTTCTGCCGTGGAAATCCTCCCCCCCTTTTTCCTCCGGAAATTTTCAATGCCAACCCGGTAAATATTTTCCCCGGACAATTGCCCTCAACATCTCCACATGTAAAATTGAGTTGGCAAAAAGAAAGTGAGATAAATAAAAAGAATTTCGCATAGGAATTATGGCAAAATCCCCTAGTGTAAAATTTCCCCTGGATAGATCACCCCACGGAAACTTACCTATCCACGGAAAATTCCCCCAGCAGAAAATCCCCCCCCCCCACCCCCTTTGAAAAGTGTCTCTATTGTTCCCAATAACAGATACTATACGTAAGCAATGGACAAATTTCATCACTTACAGATATTTCCCCAGGGGCTAAGGGGGGTCATGTTATGCCCAAAGGCATAGTTACTCTACTTTTCAACCATTCCAAACAAAGTGGATATCTCAAAATTTTGATCGGGCGACTTTGAGGAAAAAAGGGGGATGGGAGATGGGCTAGTTACCCTCCAATCTTTTTGGTCAAATAAAAGGGCACTAGAACTTTTAATTTCCGTTCGGAGGAGCCCTTTCCCATATTCTAGAACTATTGGTTCGATGCGATCATCCTTGGAAAAAAACATGCATCCATGATCTTTCTTCTGTAAAAAAAATTTACAAAATTCCATATTTTTGCAGATAGGAGCTTGAAACATCTACTTTAGGGCTCTTGGATATGCTGGAACTGATGGTGTGATTTTGATTAAGATTCCTGGAATTTTAGGGGGTGTTCTTTTTTTTAATTAGGCAAATTTTCTCAGGCTCGTTCCTTTTGATGAGTAACGCTAAACGCAGTGTATCTTATATATTTAGAATTAACATAATAAGCCAATTCTTTTGATATATGTCTATTGATATCGAAGTTCTGTTTTATACAGTTTCGGTTATTGTTGAGCCACGTCGCTCCTTACCTACAGTTCGTTACCACGAACTGTTTGATCTAAACCTGCCAAAAAAATCGAATTTTTTTATTGTTATCAAAAAATTGCTCAGGGACCATAAATTTTACCGTTAAACCTGTATCCCTGACTCTTTTGGCCTAAAAACATCCCATTAAAGAGCCCCCCCCCCCAAAAAAAAATATTAAAAAAAATATAGATTGGTTTGCCCCAAAATGGCATCCGCAAAGGGACCCAAAACTGTTTTTGATCGGCTTGAAGCTTACAACCGCAAGGTTTTGCGCCAGGAGAAACCTGGTTTACATACATATCTTACTGTTGCGAGCGCAGACCCCTCAAAAATGAATCCCAAAAAGGGCTAGAAATTTTTTTTTCCCATTAGCTTCAAACTTAAATCTGTAAGTCCCTTGGCCAAGGATACCTAATGCACAAGAACAAAATTCTCCCGACAATGAGGCCCAAAAACGGGCTAAAGAACTTTTTTCCTCCCGAATAGCTTTAAACATGCAACGGTGAGTTCTTGGGCTCCTGAGAATGATCTTTTGAAAATGAGCCAGAAAACTATTTTCTTGGTTGTCATAAGCCCCTGAGCTGAGTGGGCCCTAATGCACACAAATTTAAACTAAGTGATAGCCCCTCCCTCCCATAAACGGACCAATTTTTCGAAGGGCTTGAGAACTACATCTATAAGCTCCTGGGCCAAGAGGACCCTAATTTGGAAACAAATTTTTAGGTTTTGGCATCTACGAATTTTTGTCTATGAATTTCAATTTTTCCGGATAGTAAAATTTCGTTTTTACTTTTTAGTACATTTTGAAATAAAATCTCTTTTTTTAGCTTTTAAAAATATTTATTTGTATTTTTTAATTAGTTACCGTGAACAATTTTCATGTCAAGTAAAAATTGCATTTTTACGCTTAATTTTGTGTTATAGACGGCTCTATTTTCACGCTGGAAATGATTGCGAAATTTATTCAACAGGATCTAGTCTCTTTGGATAAAGACAAATGGGAAAATATGATTAAGAATGTACATGACGTCAATCTTTTTCAGGTAACCCTAGATCCACTTTTAATATCTAGAACTTGTGTCTCCCTTCTTCCCATATAACCTTTCTTCAATTCTTCCCTCTTATCTCGTGTGTTTCTATTTTATTTTAGTTTGAGTATCCCGTTTTATGTCACTTTGCTAATTTGATAATCAATTTGGTAAATATCACTATACCATTACCATATTCGTAGTTTTTATGTATTTGAATGGTGGCTATTTTTTACATATCTTTCAAAACGCCTAACAGAAAAAGTTTCTTCAAGTCTCAATGGGTATTTTTGCTAAAAGTAGCTGGTGAACATTGCCAAGGAGAGGAACATTAACCCATGCATGCTCACAAGGGGGGGGTCTGCCTCCCCTTGGATTATTTTATAGGTTTCTATCCCTGGATTAATTAGGCCAACAAGTTTATTATTATGTCTTTTAGATTAGTTTCTGTCTCTAAAAACAAAAAAATAAAGTAATTTTAATGGCAATATCACACAAATCAGTGTTTAAAAACGACCTCCCAGTCGATAAAATCTGTTGCCCCCCTCCATCGTTAAAAATTTTGGCTAGTGACGCCTAACCGACGTCGGATCGATTTAGCAGTTAGTTTGTTAATGAACAAAACACAATAATTTAGAAAGCCTGAAAATTGTGCAGATTGAGAAGTTGAGCTAAATCTCTCGCAAAATAAATCTTCTTCTCCTGGACTCTATGTCAAAATCATTTACAATGTTTCATCTGTTTAGTGATACAAGATGCGTTAAGTCTATTTTGTTGTCAATATTGCGAAATATGTTTCTAGACTAAAGTTGCTATGATCCCAGATATGCCTGCCATGTTAAAATCCGACTTCCCACGTATTGATTGCGCAAACATCGAATATAGATTACGACACCAAACGTGATGTAATTATTTGTTTACAAGGGCTGATATTGTGTATTCCATTGTTCAGCAATTCATATTCCAGCAATCCAATCTTTATGGTTTCTTCCCAACCTCTCAGTCGAGGGCAGAGTATCAGAAGATTAGTAATTGCGCCATGCGGAAAATCATTTTTGTTATTATTTTTTTCCACATTTTAAATGTCTTTAGGGCCTGAGATAAGAAAACTGATCTGATCAGGTGTAGTCTGTGTCTTAACACGAAAGTTCAGAAGGTTGCAAGTTCACGGTCAAAGAGTCGGAAACTGACAAGGGAAAAAATCAAGTTCTTCTCGAAAAAAATAAAATAAAAACAATAACCCTAATCTCATCCAGTAAAATCATCAAGGGAATTATAAAAATAGAAATGTTATTTGTAAAATTTTTTAAAACTAATATATTTCTTTCGTTTCTTACTCCAGTTTTACATTGAGCTGAAGGTTAAAGACTCGCCAGAAAGAGACGTTTCAACTTCTTTTTTGCTTTTTTTAATTGTAATTTTGTTTTTTTCTACCTTTTGCATTAAGTTTAGTAGATTAAATTCAAGAATGTTTTCAAATATTATCGCTGTAATGCATACAACTGCACTGTCAGTAGTGCACTGTCATAACTGCACTAGTAGTTATAATTCCTGTTACGCCCTTGTCAAAGCGCCAAATACTCTCCTCTATTCAGCTTTTTAGTTTTCTATTTTCTTCGTCCACATTCTTCTTACCAATCTTTAGAAAGTTGAATGTTTAAATTTGATTTTTTTTTTTTTTTTGAACAATTTCAAGGACATTTTAGCTGCGTTTCTCTTTGATCCTCTCGTTTCCTATTTCTAATTAGGCAGATATGTAACTGAAGAAAGGTAATTTAACTGACATTTGTAACATAACTACATAAGATATGTAATCTTCACTTTACCAAGTAGGTGAACCAGTTGACTGCTATTTTTGATAAGAGTGGATGGCAAAAAAGGACTAATATATGTTGAAAAACAAAAATACTTGTAAAATAGACTTGGTTTAGAGTTTAGAGTTTTTAGCGTTTGATTCACCAATAAATACAGATTGGAAGTACAATACTCTTTTCCCCCCTCGAAAGGCTCTATGGCCAGGGTAATAGGTTCCCTGGCCATGAAGAATATTCCCTGGCCTGGCATTAGAACATACAATAGGCTCATAAATTCTAATATCGTAAGAATAAAAACATCACAATAGATAGTAAGTTTAGAATTCCAACTGAATTCTTTTACGCTCAAAATATCATATAGTTTATTTGCTGAATTATCTTTATCTAGAAATACTTTCACGTAGGGTCCCAAAAACTCTTGAGCCAGACTTGTTGCAGACTGCATATAATGGGTATATTATCTGTATGGTATTATTGTCAGTTAAATCATTAACTGAAGTTAACTCACTAATAACGGTCATGATGAATATTTAAAACCAGGAACATAATATGCGGTAGTAGGATAGTTTTGATTTCCTTTTAGCTACATTGATCTCATATGTCTCGGATCTTAATTTCCCGCTTGTAATCCACAACCCATAAGATACTTAGCAAGCTATACAGAGATTATGAACAGCATAAACATGCGTCTACATTTCCCATATTATTCAATAACAATATGCCCAATAGTATTCATAGTTTGAAACAAAACTCAGGGGTATCCCTGTACTTTTTGAAAATTAAAAAGAACTTGAAACCTATTGCAATTATATATTCTGAACATTTTTTGTGTTAGCTTATAGCCAGACTAGAGAAGGTAATTCAAATGCCTGCCATGTTAAAATCCGACTTCCTACGTATTGACTGCGCAAACATCGAATATAGATTACGACACCAAACGTGATGTAATTATTTGTTTACAAGAGCTGATATTGTGTAATCCATTGTTCAGTTATTTTGGCGATAATATTGTATAAATTTGATGGTTTTTTCTTCTTTTTTTTACCATATATGATATCGACTGAAGGTTTTTAGTCACTATTTATGCGGTGTAAAGCCTTGTTTTTTTTTAACCTAAACTAAATGTTTGATCTGGTATTCTTTTAGAATATAGGGATATTTAGGATTATTTTTTTGAATGACACTATTCAGGGGACTAGCAATAATTGGAAAATATAGGACTTTGTTATTTTCAGAAGCCTCAAATTATAAGCTTTCGTTTAAAAGAAGGGTCTGGAGTGAAATTTTGCTTTAGTAGCTTATCTGCGTGTTAAGAGTCGATTCTACTTAGCCTAAAGTATTGAAACCTTTTAGACCAATTAAAGCACATTCTAGCATGTAGAAATGGAAGGTTTATGATAGAGTCTTGCTTGAAATCAGTGTTCCAGTATATTGCCATTTTTAATAATTATTTACATTTTTTAGGTGAATAATTTCAGGTTCAAAATGAGCTTTCATTTCAAGATCACAAATCTATTCCATTTATTTTAATTCTCTAAATAATTTCTAAACCGGTTTTTTCTTGCTTAATTTTTAATTTTGGTATAGTCTTGCTGTTTGTTTCTCGAGAATACCAGCCCATTTTATTCTATATTATTTAACCTGAATTGTGCACTTATATGTTGGCCCAATTTCTTTTTTCGTTCAATTAATCTTCTAAGGGCTGTGAATGCCATAGAATTACTTCAGGGCTATGAGTATGTAAGATATGTGCAAAACTGGCGGTGTATGATTTGTTCGAAGTTATTTAATTAATGTTGAAATCAATAAATAACCAGATTTATATTTTAAATGTTCTAGGATATAGTAAGTCTTGGAAATGGCCGACGACGTTATAAGTGTTACAAATGTCAGAAGCAGATTCATGGCACTCCAATAGAGATGGAAGAGCATATGAAAAATGTTCATAGCTCTTCACTCGCGTTCGGCTGTTTCTTTTGTCCACTGGCAAGAAGTACTGCAAGGGAGCTGTTTAGACATGAAAACTATCATGTGCATTGGTCTCGCAACGTTGTGTAAGCCTGATTTGGTCTATTAATTGTGATTAAGCTGTAATCAGTAGTGCCATGTCGCCTTGGAGAAAGTCAACTTTCACTGGTGAATGTCAATATTCACATATATAATTTTTTTTCTTCTAGTCTAGTTTTTTCTTTTGTTATAATATGTACCAAAAACTATATTTAATGAACATATTGTTTAATCTTTTGTTAAAATTTTCGAGTTTCCAGATTGACAAAAAAAAACAGACTATGACCTCGGAAAGGCTTCATTTCTTTTGTTTAATTCACAGCTAAATAAAGTTGTGGAATGTTAATTTAGTCCCTTACATATAAATCATAATGTTTAATTTGGGAATCGGAGAACTTTTCTTCTTAGATCAGGTGTTCAACTCCATTATAGCTCTTTGCTTTTATTGGCACCAAAGTTGTCTGTGACTGGTTGTCGCAACTCGATGGAGGAATCGCTCTAATCTTTTCCGTAATGGCTTCCGTGTTTGCATTAATGGTCTTCAGACTCCCCTAGGTAATTCTATCTTTTCTGTAGTCACAAAGAAAAATGTGGGAAGCTAAGGCCTGGGATGCTTACCTAAAACAAATTTTGAATCTGACCTTTTTGCCTCCAATAGATTGTGTTAGTTTCTCATTTACTTCAATATTTATATATTTTATGGTAGCCTGGTATGGGTATTTCTGTAGAACTACTGATTTCCTATTAAAGACCTTCAAAGCCATGCTAGATTTTGAATCTGCTGCTGCCCATTGGGTGACAGCAAGGTCAAATGTTTTTTGCTGGCTATTTAGAGCTCAACGTGCTTTCTCAAGCAATGCCTGAGGTGTTCGGTAATAGATGATAATCTACCACAATCTCTGTTAATTAGATGTGGTTCATAGTCTAAACTTAGTGAATGACTTTTCAGGTAATAGGATAGCTTTGAGAAGAGAGTTTGATTGTGACCCCAAAATGCGTAAGTACCCTTTTCACATTTGACTTCTACTTACTATCTGCGAATCTCAAAGAAGTTTACGGAATCTTAACAAAAGGGATAAACCCTCAAAGGGCGGTTCTGTGTGAGCCAGATGTAGCTTGCCAGGAGTTAAAACACTATGCCCAAAACGGTCACCATATTACTGCACCAAAACGCTACTTTTTGTTAGCAATATTTTTCGATATATTGACATATCAATATCATACTAAAAAGAATGTAATTTGTTTGTTGTTTAGCCACAAGTGTATTTCTACGGTGACTTGGGCTGAGCCCTGAAATTCTGGCATCCATACCAAATAGATTTTTTTCCAATAAGATTTTTTTGGGTGTTTCTAAGTTTGCAGCGGGCTCAAATTAAGCTCATAATTACTGCTACTCCATTTGTTACTACTAAATGATTTATTGTGACTAGATTTATTTTGCTACTACATGCTTAGAGTACACGAGTTTACACATGCGATTTATCTTAGAACTACGTAATCTAGTAGTTCCACGGTACTACGTAATCTAGTAGGCTTGAATACCATTGAAATAGCATTCAAGTTAGGGGCTCAAATATCTTAAAAATTTTACCTGTAAGAATGGAAATAAGGTGAATCATCCTAAAAGGACACCATGGATTTTATGTCCTTTCACTTTCTGTGCTTTATTTCCCCGCTAGTAGCAGATCTAATTTATCCCCTCCCCCAGGAAAAAAGAAGAGGAAAAATAGTTCATCCATATGAACTAGATTTTATATGATCTATTCATCCATATGAACTGGCATCCATACCAAATAGATTTTTTTCTTCGCCGAAATATCACTAATAGTACTATTGTAGGGCAATAGCATTGCATAATTTGTGATTCTGTTTTCTGAGCAAAAATAGTTTATTGGTGAGATATTAAATTTTTTTTTTTTTTTTTTTTTTTTTTTTTTTTTTTACTGTGATCGTAGAAAACCCTGGCTTCAAACCAAAAATTTGTGTACTATTTTTTTTTCGTATTTGAGAAAATTGCTACCTTTAAAAATAAGCTAATCCTTTTAGTTCCATTTTATTGTCTCATGGGCTTGACTGCAATGATTATAGTAAAATTGTTCGCTGTTCCATTTTCCCTAAAGCAGCTCAAATTGAAACTGCCCTGTGAAAATACTTCCGATTTAAGGTGATTTCTTATGTATAAGTTCAAGTAAGGATAGAATAAAGATCCTCCAGAGCCATTGCTGGTGCATAGGGCACAGAACCAATGTTTCAGTTGCTGGGTCTTTTTTTACAGGGACAAGTAGCAAGCCTGTCGCCCAACCTTTCTGCAGCGGGGACCTATCCCTGGTCCCTGTGTTGCCAAGCAGAGTATCAATCTGTTGTGCTACGACATGGTATTAGTTTAAGTAAGATTGCCATTGACTAATTTTCAGAAGAAAATATCGCGGGAAAGATGTTCCTGTTCTTCAGTTACGTTAAATGTTTCATCGATTTTTTTTCTCAACAGTATTTTCTCATGAGTTTTTTTTTCTCAACAGTATTACTCATTTGTAATTTCCAAAACAATTAAACGCTCCAATTTTAATTTAGTGTAATTTAGGAAACACGGGAAGGCCGCCACCATTTTGCTGAAACCGTGAAGGTACTCAAATGGAGTATATAATATTTACTGAGTTTAGAGCAAGGGAGTTTTAATGATTATGAAGTTTCTTTCTTTTAGTTCTTAATTTTTAAGCTGTGCTTATCTTTATTTTAACTCTATTGCATGAACTCTTGATCTTGATTTATTTTAAAAAAGGTTTAAAAATAAAGTAGAGAGCAAGGTCAAAATAAATCCAGCCGAAATTATGTCACTTTAATTTCTATAAAATTTCAGCCTATTGTAGAATCAGAGGTTTTTCTTTCTCTTTGTCAGAAAAAAAGACAGGACGTAGTTCAATTCCATACTGAGAGCTTTGATGGCGTAACGCAAGTTTTCGCAACTTTCTTCCAACTAGAATTAAGGTCCTTCTGTCTGGCACGCACGCATGAGATGGGAGGGGACTTCTCCTGCCCCCTCCCGCACCCAAAGTCTTCCTTTATTAATTGTCTCTATATTTTAAAATATAATTTATCTTTAGGTTGCCTGTATTTTTCAATATCCCTTTCTTCCTCGAATAAATTACTGTGTATAGAATTGCTTTGCACTGAGCATACAAAAATGTAAAAACTGATTTTTTTTTTAAATAGTGTTTAATTTTATCCTTGAAAAATTCTTAGTTGCCCAAGCAAATATTTGGCAATGCTAGTTTAGAGAAAATATTTTTTTTGTATTTGAGGGTCTGGTTGTTGTTGTTTTTCTTCTTCTTTTTTATTAAAATCGATGTCAAGGAAATATCTTTTTTTTGCTTTCGCCGTCTGTCGATCAGCTCAGAATCGTAGACGGGCTTGCACATTTTCCCCGTTAGAAATTTCGTAGGATATCACAAAATAGAAAAGGCTTAAGCTTTTTCTAAGCTAGTACTAATAGGACTAGAAAAAAAAGTAATAATGATGATTTAAAACTCAATATCCCGATCCAGACACATACCAAGGAGGGCCCGTGCCTCCTCCCAAAAATTCAGAATTGATTATGATTTTTTAAATGAGTTACTTTTTTTTCAGTTTTGTTGAGTAATAAATTGTGTTTAAATTCCTTTGCGAAACTGAACAAAATTCCAACGATATTTTTATCTAGAATTTTTAGATTGTTTCACCTTTTTACTATTCATGTTCGTAGTTTGACGTTTTCTTCTGTGGTATAGCATAGAACTAATGCGACATAATATTCAATAGATGCACAATATGCGACTATGGGCACTTGTCTACACCGGAGTTTCAAGATATTGATTGGCCTGCTTTGCATCAAATATGTCATCCTCCTACTGATATCATATCTCAATGGAGCCCTGAACAACAGTTAAACTGGTTTGAATGTTTATATCCCGGCTGTAATTATAGGTGAGCTCAGTGCCTTTCGATGACCACGTTGCTTGGGATTTGAGCTTGTGGAAGCTCCAGGTAGCTCTCAAAATTTTAACCCTAGACGCTGTAAAAATCGAAGTTCTTTTTAATATGAGACTGGCCAACCATTGCAACCCCTCTCTTCTCTGGGTATAAGGGGTGGATCATTTTTCCGTATTTTCGTTCTACGATAAGAAAGGATGCTCTGTTAAACTTATCATAGGATCTAATCTCAATAACAGTAAATTTAAGTGCCCCTGTAAATATTACTCAAACCCAACTGCTAAATTACTTAGCCGTTGTTTCCTTGTGCAGAACTTCCTCACCTTCCTTGCGTAAAAAGAGTAATGTCCTTAGTTGATTGGGTGTTACAACTATGTTCGGAGACTCATATAGCCCCATATTATCTTAAGGACATTTTATTTTGCAATGGATTTCCCATAAAATTGCCAGGTTTTTTTTTTATGGCAAAAGATCCTAAAAGGCGGAAAAACGTGCATTAAGACTGCAGTATACCTATGGAGGACGATAAGAAAAACTTCAGTCTTTTATCTTGCATTCTAAGATTGAGTAACAGACTGAGAAGATTAAAAAAAAAAAAAATCTTTATGTCGCTTCTTAAAATTCCACATAACTCTGAGTTTTTCCATCTGTAGCAGGGATAAAACCAGTGCTATTATCAATGTTTATAGAATCCCCTGCTCTTGCGGCTGTTCTACATTGGAAGGACCCACCAAGAATTTGGGAAGATGATAGTAAATTTTTAATAGACAAAGCCACGAAGTTACGTTGAAAGCCCGAGAATATTGACCCTGCCCTACCCAACACGTCTATGATTGACCACTTCGACCTGTTTGATAACATTTCCAAAGTTGTCAAACAGTCTCGTGGTAACGAACTGTAAGTAAGAAGCAACCCGGCTCAAAAGTAACCAAAACATTAAAAAACGGAATTTTGATACCAATAGATATATCAAAAGAATTAGCTTATTATGCTGATTTCAAATTTATAAGTTTCATTAAGCTTGATCTTACCTATTAAATGCTACGAGCCTGAGAAAATTCGCTTGATTTTCGAAAAAGGGGAAAACACCCCCTAAAAGTCATAGGAGTTAATGAAAATCACGCCATCAGATTCAGCGTATCAGAAAACCCTACTGTAGAGGTTACAAGCCCCCGTCTGCAAAAATGTGGAATTTGGTATTTTTTGCCAGAAGAAAGATCACGGATGCATCTTTATTCGTTTTTTTCGCGATATTCTAGGAACGAGTGGTCCTAGAATATCGTGATTTGGCTCATTCGAACGTAAATTAAAAGTTCTAGTGCCCTTTTTGAGGGACAAAAAAAATTGAATGGCATCTAGACACCCGCCCCCGTTCAGTTTTTCCCAAAAACGTCCACTTGAACATTCGAGATAGCTATTTTTTCAATCATAGTTGAAAGGCCCAATAACTATGTATTTGGGTATAACATGACCCCCTCATAGCCCCAGGGGAAAGGTCTTTAAGTTAAAAATTTTGCCCATTTTTACACATAGTATTTGTTACTGGGAAGTATGTATACATTTTCTAGGGATGAATTTTCCGCTGGGGAGTCTCAATTTTACGGTGAAGTTGTTAAAGGTAATTGTCCAGGGTAAATTTTCACCGGGATTGAATTATCTAAGGGAAATTTCTACGGGGAGGGGGATTTCTCCGTGTAGGTGGGGCCAGATTGCCTGGCCTCATTAAAAAAAAACAATAAGAAATTAAATAAAAAAACAACAAGTTTTTTCAACTGAAAGTAAAGAGCAACATTAAAACTTACAACGAACAGAAATTATAACGTATATGAGGAGGGGTGCCTTCTCCTCAACACCTCGCTCTTTACGCTAAAATTTGAATTTTGTCTCAATTGTTTAAGAACGACTCCTGAAACACAAGGGTCGTTTAATCAAAATAATAAGAAGCTTTCTCAAAATTATGAAAAAGCAAAAGGTGTTGAGGATGGGGCGCTCCCCTTCATATACGTAATAGTTTCTGTTTGTTTTAATTTTTAATGCTCCTCCTTATTTTCAGTTGAAAAACTTGTTTTTTATTTATTTAAACTTTATTAAAGGTCTCTTGCAAGTTTTCAGGATGGTGGTTGAAGTTAAGAAACACATCTACCCTGAAGTCGGTACTTGGTAAAACCTATCTTAGCCCCAGTTATAGCGCTCTTATTAATTCTGAGTTTTCTGATATGAATTCTAGCAGAGACTAATGAACACCAGTTATTTTGCAACCTAATGAAAATTCTGTTTTTCGAATGTCTTATAGCAAATTCTGAAATGTCTTATAGGAAATAAGTTCTCAAATAAATGTTTGATAAATCTCATCCAGCTATGTAAACTTAAAATAAATATATTTTCATTATTTGAATAACTCATAAAGTATCCCTCATAGTCAAGCACAACTTGCTTTAAATTTCAACCCGACCAACACAGTGTCAACACTTGTTATATTATGTTTATATATATTTTCAATTATAAAAATAATAAATAAGAAATTATTTATCATTACTACGCGGTTGGGGTAGGAGGACGTAAAGGAAATTAAAGATTTAAAGACTTAAAAGAAATGGGAACTTCCTGGGAGGGTGTTAAGAGGTAGGTTTTGAATTGATTGGGATGGAGGAGGGGCGTGTGTAGGTGTGTTGGCCCCACGCGGCTTGGTGCTGCGTTGAGTTTGTGGTAGTAGTAGTAGTAGTAGAGCTACTCATTCTATTATCAATAGCAGGACCGGATTGAATATATGCAGGGCCCGATTGAACAATTTGTTTTGGGGCCCTCTATATATTGAATATTTAAATAAAACATACCTGCATAGTAGTTTACGTACGTAAAGTAGTTTAAGTATGTAGGGAAAAATTTTCTATTATAGGACAATCCCGATTAAATTCAATAAATTTGACATGAACTTTTACGGGTATCAGCTTTCTGTAATATAAGGTATAAATATTATATAATAATAAACACATTAAAAAATCTCATCCAGCAATGCAAACTTAAAATAAATATATTTTTATTATTTCAATAACTCATAACGTATTCCTCATAGTCAAAAACAACTTGCTTTAAATTTCAAAATCTTTTTTTTTCATTTTTATGCTAACGCGGGGCCTAATTGGGCCCAATCGTCCGTTATCCGGTCCTGATCAATACAGTACATTTTCTAAAATGAATTTACTTGTTGAGAAAGAAAATGTTGTTAAGAGGAGTCTAGAAAGAGAACATTAAATTTATCTTCTTTTAGTCAAAAAAGAGCTACAATTCGTCACCCTGCATTTGCCAAGTATACTGCAATCTAGAATGTCTATAGGAATAAGTTTTGGATTGTCATCTGTGGAGGAAGTAGAAAGAATCACTGAATATTGAAGCTTATTTAAGGGGCTGTATCCTGTAACTGTTTTCTCATTAAAAATAATATCAAATTCATTCTTTTTAGTCCAAAAAGAGCTACAATCCGTCGCCTTGCATTTGCTAAGCACGTTGCAATCCACCATGCCCCTGGGAATAAGTCTTGTGTCATCTGTGGTGAAAGCGGAATGAATGATTGGAAACTGAAGACCCATTTAAGAGGCTGTATGCTGAAACAGTTGGATCCTGTGAACTGCCCAGATTGTGGTGCTAGGTATGTAAGTACGACCTAATTAGATTCTGCTACTACTTATCCTTCAACTCAGCTGTTAAGATTGTACATTGATATTAGATATAAATATAAAATTTGAACTTATCAGGTTCATTTTACTGTCAAATATAGACATTTCTGAGGAAACTCGCGTAATCAAGGATTCTTTTTGGCGACCAGCCAAATTTTAGGGTTTATTCAGTAGCTTATGCCATTTACATTTTGCTGTCGACATAATAAATACCAAATATGTGGTAAAACTATGAAATGTCAGTTGTAAAAGCTCAAAAAGTGCATGTAGATTACACGAGTAAAAAATGTCGAACCTCTTCAGGCTTATCTTCTGACGATCCGAAGCGTTCCTTTCACCTTGGATAGTGCTTGTATTGTCTGTATAGGTAATCAAAAATAGAACTTTTGAGTGTAGTTCATTTAATCTCATTTTAACTTTAAAGTTGAATTTAAAACCAATGTGTGGTATTTGTGTGCTAAAACCATGTGTGCCAATATTATCTATAAAGTAGAAAACCCTTACTCCCTTCCAACATTGGATTTGTGATCTGCTGTTTTGCATTTTTGGATTATCTTGTCATGATTATCATATCTACTTGTAAGAAAGTGATACTATTTAAAGAAAAAGATAGCAGGCCTGTGAATTTGTTAAAGTTTGAAATGACAGTCTTCTTCCGGTCCATCCTGATTAAAATTTAATTTTCTGGGCGTGAGCCTCCTTTCACTTTTCTGCACTTACTTTCACTTTTTTGAATGAAAAGTGTACGGACATATTCGAATGTGGGAATAGTTTTTTTTTTTTTATTCACAGCATGAAGGATGCAGGCAAAAAACATGACTGTAAGTCTGGTATAGTTGTATACGGACAACTGTGTCCGGTATAGTCCGGTGTACGGACATATTTGAATGTGAAAATAGTTTTTTTTTTATTCACAGCATGAAGGATGCACGCAAAAAACATGACTGTAAGTCCGCTATAGTTGTGTACGGACAACTGTGTCCGGTATAGTCCGGTGTACGGACATATTCGAATGTGAAAATAGTTTTTTTTAATTCACAGCATGAAGGATGCACGCAAAAAACATGACTGTAAGTCCGGTATAGTTGTGTACGGACAACTGTGTCCGGTATAGTCCGGTGTACGGACATATTCGAATGTGAAAATAGTTTTTTTTTTTTTTTTATTCACAGCATGAAGGATGCACGAAAAAAACATGACTGTAAGTCCGGTATATATGACTGTAAAGATTGTCAGGCCAAGTTTGTGGACCCTAGTAGTCTACGGAGGCATACATTAAACGTCCACGGAAACAAAAGCCATCCTTGTGATGTATGTGGGAAAACCTTTGCTACTAGGAAAAGTTTAGAGGTTAGTAGCTTTACTCTTTTCTTTATATTCATGCTGAATTAATTCTCTTTATTGTTCTTTTTAATTTAGGCGTTTATCTTGGGAAGTTTTATTTGAGCAATTGCATCGTGCAATGCTGTTTCTTTGTACAACAAATTCATAAACACACCTCTTTCACGTAGAATGAAATGTAAAATAGACAAAACAACAATATAACAAAACTAAAACCTGGATAAGCTCGAGTTGTCGAGTGACTTCCAGTGACTCATTTCTTATGATTTCTGCAAGTAACTGTTTAAAAAATTGAGCAGTTGATTAGAAAACACATTTTTTTTTCTATGCCCTGAACATGAAACCCTACCCTATGAAGGTAGGTGACTGTTCTGTTGTTAGACCACACCAACGATGTCACAATTAATCTCGTAAGTTTCAGAAGAGATTTTCTTACTAACCTCCATTTTCTTATTTATTGAAAGTGAATTTAGCGTGTCTTCTTGGAAACCCAGATAGATAACACGCAAAACCGCTGTTAGACGGAGCAAAATGAGAATTGACATGGGGGTCTGTGATCCCAGTATGGATATGACGTGCATTCTGGAAAGGTATATCACACAAATAAGGGGTCTGTGATCGGACTGAGAGGATCTGATGCAGGTCTTGTCTTGCTCGTCAGTATCCATAATTTTCAAGATATTATTCTTATAACTTAGTTTTAGATGTGGCTTTTTTATTTTAATAATTTTGTCAGTGAAAGATTCTCAGAGTATGTCTGAATTTTTAATTGAAACCCCTAGTTTTACTGTAATCAACTGGTAACAAAATAAATGTTTCCCGTGTATAAAAGAGAAGGAGAAAGGGGAAGAAGATTTAATCTCACTCAGTATTAATATTGCATTTTCTTAGTAATTTTATATTTGCATTTTGATTCTACTATTGACCGGCAATACTCCTTTGTAAAAAATGTGGATATCTGGATAATAGAAAGCAAAAAAAATAGATGGAGACAATTTCCTCTCTCCACCTGTTCCGCAGTCTTCGAAGGTTGTGGTACCTCTGGGATCTGTCCTAGGTCCTCAGCTTTTTCTAATTTAAATAAATGATCTTCATCGCCCTTTGGCAATCCTGTGTCTCAACACACATTTTGCTGATGATACGGCAATTTCACTTTCTGAAAGGAATGTCAAGGAATTGGTTGCGAAACTGGATACTGCATTTTCTAATGATCTTGACTGGTGTTCATCAGATTTCGTTGCTTTAAATTTATCGTTAACTAATTTCATAATCTACGGCAGAAAGTCATATGTTTGCCCTGGCATTTCCCGAGTTACTTCTTCAAAATATCAATTATCAATATCTCGGGTAGAAAAGATAAAGTACCTTGGACTTGTAATTGGCGAAAGCTTATCTTTTAAAACCAACATTCAAAAAAATACGCTTAAATATTTCAAGGTGTGTTGGTTTAATGCGAAGGTTGAAGCATAGTTTGCCCTACTCTGCTTTATGAAGCATTTATTTTGCTCCGATTCAGTCTAATATTAATTATTGTTAACAGTACACTTATCTAAATCCCCAAAAATCCCTAATCCCTAAATCCCCAAATTTCAAATAAACCAACACAGATATTACAAAATAAAGCCCTAAGAATCGTGAAACTTTTATTCAATCATCTACTGCACTTCCAAATAAGTCTTCTATAGTATCTTTATATGCTTACCTAGATATACTTCTCAACAATTTACTTTTGGAGCAATTCTTTTCAAATTTAATTACGACATTAAGAAATTACCGCCGTATTACCTCAATCAAAGTTTGTTCTCCCAATCACAAGATTTACATAGTTATAACACTTGAAAAAAAAATATCTAAATTGACAAATATAGTACTGAAAGATCTAATTTCCCTCCATTTGTGTTGATAGCCCGATGCTGGGATCCTCACAAGAATCTTATTGATAAATTTACTTCTATCCTATTTATAACAAGGAATCTTAAATTTCTTTTAGTTCAAAATTATCTTTATTTTAGCGTCTATTTAATAAGATAAAATTGTTTGCATGGTTTATTGCTCTGGTTGAATGTGGGTCTCTTGGCTATCTTGTAGTATTAATGTCTATTTAATAATATTGATATTTTTGATATTTATTTGTGAATCCTGGGCTAGCTGCAACTTTCATATTACTGTTGTGTTATTGTATCTTTGCCGCCATGTTTATATTTATACTGTAGTGTTATTTGTCATTTTATCTTTGTCTTGGTCTGGTTTTTCGAGCTTGTCTCCCCATGGGCCTATGTCAAATATATACATGTATATGTGAATAATAAAAGAATTGAACTTGAACACACTTTATAATTTCTAGTTTAAATTTAAACCTGTTCTGTGTGTCCACTGCAGGATACGACAGGCGAAAATCTCAAATTCTAGCAGTAGATCGAGAAGTTATCTTTTATAACGGGTAGGCTAATTAAAAAAAGTATAAATACGACAAACGGGTCTATGGCCAGTAAATGAAAACGAAGAAAAAAGAACAAAAACGGGTATTTCGCCCGTATCAAACAAATCGTCTTCAGCGTAGATAAAAAATAAACTAAAACTAAAAAATATACATAAAACTAAAATAGACCTCACCTAAAAATATAATATACAATTGCTTAATCTTTATGATTGGAAGTTTTCCTCGCCAATCTACGTCACAAAAGTAACATTATTAAACCTTTCCAAATAACATATGAACAAGGAATCAGTAATTATAACATGGTTTTATGCCAAGCTTATGATGCTACTATTCACTTTGCTTTGTTATTTGAGGTAACCCTTGGGAAATTTTGCGATACTTTATTTTATTTTTAAATATGGGTTCATTTTCAAAAATAATATCATAAATAGGATCAATATTTATATTACCAGTATCTCTATTAATTGATAAACCTGCAAAAATGTGTTTTTTAATTTCTAATGCTTCAAGAGCCCATTGAGTGAAACCTTTATCATTGGAAATGGCTGTTGCCTCCTTGAACTGTACAAAATGGTCTGGATTAAGAAATATATGTTCTGCTAAAGCTGAAGTGAAACTTTCTGGGGGCTTTGGAAATTTTAGAGCATTATCTATTGAATTCCAGTGCTCAATAAATCTTTCTACAAATTGCTGGTGTGTTCGATCGATGTAAAATTTCTCGCAAGAGCAAGGGATGCTATAAACTCCACTTGACAAAATATTCCGTGTTATATCTTTTCCAGAATTTAGAAAGTTACTCAGTCGTCTGATTGATTTAAAACAAGTTGAAATATTACGTTTGAGTAAAGTTCGTTGATTTTCTCCCAGAGAATTGATATGTAAGGCAATTGAATATGTCTACTGGCAAATGTAGGATCCAAAAGTTGAGAACCGTCGTTATTTATTACCTTTTTCAAACTTAATAAGCCTTTTCTGTATTATTTCATTTACAAATTTACAGGATATCCGTTGCACAATACAATATCTGAAATTAAGTTCTCCTTCAATTATTTTATATGTAAACCCATTTCGTTGATTTAATATATGTTCGATTGTTATATATGTAAACCTATTTCCGATTTAAGACGAAACTCTTTCTTCGTGCTTGTATTTTTCAAACTTGCAACATTTTATTTATAATCCCATTTGTAATTTTGAAATTAGCCTCCATGGTGGTCCCTTAAGTGGAGATAAGGGGCCCTAAAAAGGACACTGTTATCTTTTTTCTACCACGGATTAAAATTTTTTAAATGAAAAAAAAAAAAAAAAATTAAGAGCTCCTTCTTTAGTCAAATGCTTGATTCCTTAGATTGGTCACACTTTACAGTGGTCAACCTGTATATAAATGGCAAATCAGGACACTTATTAATCCTTATATTGTTCCAGCCAGAGGATTTGTCTCTTATTATCAAAAACCTAGCAGTATAACGGCCCAGGAATCCTATTGGCGTCCCTGGTCACTGGAGATGTAAAGCAACCAGTCAATAGTTGGCTTCACTAGTCTTTTATGTCCAAGCATCGGTCGGGCTGCCTTGCTTCATTCAGAAGCTCTTGTCTTAGGCCTTGCAGATTTCAATGTTGCTAAGGGTCGAAGGGAGTAGTTCTCTGTCATATTTCAATGTGGCTAAGGGTCGAAGAGAGTAGTTAAAGGATTCTCTGTCTTTGATCAGATTCAGGAATTGTCTAAGAATGTTATCTCATTTGTTTAATGCTGCTTGATCGGACTGTTTGCAAACTTTAACAAAGTTCAAGGAAGTCTCAAAATCGATCAGCCTTTTTAGCGGAAAAAGTGTTTGTGGTATGGTTTGCTGCCAAAAATGTGTGGTTGTCTGACTGTCAGTGGTTACTTGACGGACCTTTAGATTAGATTTTTTTTCTGGCTGAATTTCATCAGACATACTTTGCACAACTTTTGAGGTTCGAAAACCCAAGGATTTTCTAGTTAAAATATACAATACATCTGCTGTGTGACATAAATTGTTACGCCTATCGGGGTCACTGAATTTGATATATCGCTACTTGTTGGAGGTAGGGCAATAAGATAGGTGAAACCGAGCGAGAATAAAACCTATAAGAAAATGATATATTTCTTACATACCCAGCAGCCGTAATGCAGCTATAAAGGGTATACTTGCTAATCTGGGAATGATAGCTTAAAATAATACCATGGTAGATCTTTCTTTTCTTTTTCTGGAATATGTCAAATCCAATATTGTAAACGCACTTAACAAATAGTAAATAAAAATATAAATTTCTACATGTAAAAATATACCTCTACTCACTCGAATCTCTCACTAAAGTCCAAACGACAGCCACAACAACGGCAAGTGGAAAGAAAGATCATCTATTCACTCCTTCGCCATCTAGCTTCCGCCACAGATAGAGAGTTATTTGCTTGGCCATGGATTTGAAAATGGCATGTCAAAGATTCTTAGAGTCCTAAATTCTGCTGTAAAAGGGTCTGAATAATGTTTACCTTTATTTGCTTAACTAAAATCCTACCGCTTTTTAAAGGCCATGCTTTTCAGTGAGCATTGCTGCTTTTTGCGCTTTTGCTACTTATTATCGAGTACTGGGATGTAAATAGGTAGAAATCGTAATCGCTATGACTAAGCTATACTGTCTAATAACAGTTAAAGCGTTATTTGCGTAATCAATAAATTTCCGGTGGTATTTAGAAGATTCGATTTTCTTTTAGAGGTGGATTATGGGAGGATACCCAAAAGTAGGAGTGAACCCAGATTGGGAATGTGTGAATACAATTCAAATTATTGTGATTTATTTTTTCATTAGTTCATATTAGACTTGTGCTGAAACTAGATATTGTTCAGATCTAAACCATTACTTTGTACTGAAATGTATACCCTCTGAAGATAACTTGCGTATCCTATATAATGATTTTTCGTCGGAAAAGAGAGCTAGAGTGATAAGGGATCTAAAACTTCTTGTAGATAATTAATTCCTCGTTTCAGGATCACATGAATACTCATACTGGCGCTAAACCTTATCAGTGTCTTGCATGTGAAGGATGGTATACTTCTCAAGCTGGTCTTGCAATGCACTTGCGCTCCAGGCATGATCTCACCACAAAGCAAATGCGAGAGAAATATAAGGACTTGTCATTGCCTGAAACGTGCACGGATCTTCTTGTGTCTGAAAGTAGTAGTAAACGCAATAAAAAATCACAGGATTCGACCAGCGGTGAAATTAACAGCTACCAGTCTGTTTTTATCTGTTTGAACACTGCTCCCCAATCCCAGCAGAAATATAACAAATATACCGGACGAAAAAGAGGAAGGCCGGTCAAAGTTAAATCTGAATGTGTGAATGATCCTTTGAAAGGACCTCAGAACCATTACATAAATAATGACTTTTCCCATCTGACTTTCCCGAAATGTGCAACAACCCCTTGTATAAAATAGAATAGTGTTTCTTTATTTTATTTACTGTTTTGTTTTTTTTTTTGTGTGTTTTGCTTCAAACGACTCCCCATCTTATTTTTTATTTTACTTTATTACAGGAAACATGTCGACTCTGTAAAATCAAAGCACATCCATACAAATAAAATAAGATAAATAAAAAACAATAATTTGGCAGTTGCTGTTGGAATTAAAGAGCTATATGGAAACTGAATATGCATTAGATTTTGAGTTGGGAAAGACTGAACACTAGATATCTGGAGGCTCTTCTGACACGAACAATCGCTATTACTCTAACAATAACATCAATGAATTTGTCATTCGTAAATTTGCTAGAAATGTATATAATGTTTATTAATTTTGGGTGACTGAAGCCAATAACACAGAGCAGTGAAATATAATTTTTTGGCTCTAGTGATAAAGTATATCATTCTGGTTTAATATTCTCTGTAATTGAGAATACAATATTCTATCCAGGCACGTACGCAGGAATTTGTTTTGGGGGGGCCCAAATCCTTCAAACCATTATTCTGCGAGAACAATCAGAAGATTATGGGAAAATGAAAAAAATCGTGAGATTTCGGGGGGGGGGGGGCAGGCCAGGAGCCCCCCCACTGCATACGTCCCTGATTCTATCACACAGTTTTTTCATGTTTTTCTCAATTTCTGGGTATTTTTATACCCAGGACGAAGTTTGCTCTTGAGGACGAAGTTTCTGGATGAAAATTGCCCTGCTAAATTAAAAATGCAATGAAAGTTTTTGTGGGTGTTCGTGGGTGCTTCGAAAGACGATGGAGGATTTATTAGATGTTTTTTTTTTCAGAGGAACTGTCTACGCATTGTTTTGGGTATTTGTCTGACAGTCGTAATTAAAACAGTAGGCCGTACGAAAATTGTGGTTATATCCTGCTTCCTAAGGCTATAATAACATAATGTTAAAATAGCTAATGTAAGATGTGACAAGTTCTGCAGATAAAGGGTGACAGATTGCCAACGATCGTCCTTTTTTGGCCAACAAACTTGGGCCAGACGTAAAGTTGGTAGTTCCTCTGAGTTGGGCGGGAGGAGTTCGTAAGAAAGGATTTACGGGAAATTGAATTTTTTTGGAAGAATGCAAACAGGAAGGTCTCAAATATATTAGGATACTTGAGGAGTGTGTGCAGTTGTGTTGGCTTCAGGTTGCTCGGTACTGCTGTTAGTTGTTACTAGCAGTAGTTTCTTGAACATTCCAAAGTATCCACTTTCAGAAGTTCGAAATGTATGTTCAGATCACAGTGAAGCTCAATGAAGATTCCAGTGAATGTTGGCCACTGTAATAAGAGAAATTTGGTCATAATTGACAACTTCGGGATTGGAAACTTAAAGAGAGGTTCGGAGAACACTGGTGAAAATATGACTACTTAAGAGACAGCATTGTGCCAACAAGAAGTATTTACCTATTTCAGAAATAAAAGTATTTTTAAATGATTGCTTCTCTAATATTAGTTATGTATTATTCTGGCATACTTGAATTTTGAGTTTGTTTCAAATTCACATTTAAGTAGTGTTCTTTTTTTATTTTTAAAGACACATGGCGTTTATCTATAACGTAGGTAAATAAATATTTGTTTTTAATAGCTAACGGATCGTAGAGTATTGACAAAAGTTGAAGGCAATTAAATCTAGGACGAAGCAAAAGGAAAAACCTATTCAAAAAGAAATGCAAGGTGGCGTTTTTTAATGACTTGCGTGAACTTGGGTTCTTTCAGATTCGTTGAAGCAGAGATCTGCCAGAAGACATTAAATTTAGTCAAGCGAGAGAACCAAGGACCTTGCTTTTGCTAGTATTTTCTCCTCGATATGCTTCATATGCAAAAACCTGAGATTGAGAGGTTACCGGTTCAAGCCCGATTGTCTTCCAATTTAAGCCCCCTTGGCGCAATTGGCTGGTGTGCTTGGATGACAAAGGAATTGGTCCTCTTCCAAATGCCACTTGAACATAGGTAGGGTTCTAGGAAGCGATGCTTAGCCCTCCATCCCTAGCTAGCATAAGAGCTGCGCACCTCAACGTGTAGAAGGGGTGCAAATGTCGCTAAGCTTCATGCAGAGCAAGGTGATGGCTAACTTGCCGCAGGGTGACCTTAAGGAATGATGCCCCTTGAGGAAATTATAGTTTAGTAAATGCCTCAGCTTTTGTACTGGTTTCTGATGAATGGATTATTTGTCTGGATTTGTTTTGTATTGGTGGGCATTTTCTGGCTGAAAAATCTTCCTAGCTGATTTATCTACTATGGGTTGAATTTTCCCCGTAGTAGCATAATATTTGTAGGCATGAATATGTAATGATTCGAAGGTAATAGGCTTGAGTTTGTCCGTGCAGTATCTCGACTCTTGTTAATAGAAGAGCATCGCCAAGTGCGGAAAACTCTGTTCTGACCAAGATGGGCCCAAGACTGCAAAAAGCCTCCATTCAACTGGGGGTCCCACCTAGGGATAGGAAACATGAAATTAGGTGATATAGAATTGATTTGCATAGGCACGATGGATTGAGTACCTAGACAGGGAGTAGGGCTCATGGTGAATAAGAAAGCTGTCAAGTCTTGTTTAGGTTGGATAAGTATTCATAATAGAATACTAGTCGCTTATTTTATGATTAGAAAGTGTATGTAGTACAAGCCCATGTAGAACGGACTAATGAGGATAGTAGTGACTCAGATAAATCTACTTCCAGCTACACGAACAAATAGACATGTTCCCAGGTAGAAATAGGGTGTTTTTATTGAGTGATTTTAACGCCCATGTCGTTAGAAATAGGGATAGATGGTATCTTAGCTTAGGTAATTTTTGTGTAGGAAAAGAAAATAGTAATGCATACTGACTGCTGCAATTTTGTAGGTATAACAATCTAGTTATAACCAATGCAGTATTTGGTCATAAAATGATCCATAAGTTAGCATGGTATTAACATGATGGTAAGGCAGCTAACCTCGTTGATTATGCTATTGTAAACTGAAGACGGGCAGGATCAAACAGTTCGTGGTAACGAACTGTAAGTAAGGAGTGACCCGGCTCAATAGTAACCAAAAATATAAAAAACGGTATTTTGATACCAATGGATACATCAAAAGAATGAAATTTTTATGCCGATTTCAAATATATAAGTTTCATGAAGTTTAGTCTTACCCATACAAACTTACGCGCCTGAGAAAATTTGCCTTATTTTCGAAAAAAGAGGGAAACCACCTCTAAAAGTCAGACTTTTAATGAAAATCACACCATCAGATTCAGCGTATCCAAGAACCCTACTATAGAAGTTTCAAGCTCCTATCTGCAAAAATGTGGAATTTTGTATTTTTTGCCAGGTGAGAGATTACGAATGCGTGTTTATTTGTTTGTTTGTTTTGTTTTTTTATTTCCCCAAGGGGATGAATGTACCCATCCAGTGGTCCTAGAATATGGTCACAGAGCTCATTCGAAAGTAAATTAAAAGTTCTAGTGCCCTTTTTAAGTGAAAAAAAAAATTGGACGGCAACTTGGCTCCCTCCTACGCTCATTTTTTTCCCGAAGTCACCCAATCAAAATTTTGAGATAGCCATTTTGTTCAGCATTGTCGAAAATCTAATCAATATATCTTTGAGGATAACTTAATCCCCCAAAGTTCCTGGGGGAAGGGCTGCAAGTTATAAACTTTGCCCATTGTTTACTATAGTTTTGGTTATTGGGAATTATGCAACCGTTTTCAAGAGGAATTTTTTTCTGGTGGGGGGAGGGGGTTGGAGTAGGGGTTACGGGGAGAATTTTTCCATGGAGGATGTTTCCTTGGGGGAAGGGACATTCCTATGAAGGGGGCGCCGGATTTCCCAGTATTATTTAAAAAACGATCAGAAATTAAAAAAAAACAAGTTTTTTTCAACTGAAAGTAAGGAGCAACATTAAAACGAACAAAAATGATTACGTATATAAGGAGGTTCGCCCCCTAGTCAATACCTCGCTCTTTATGCTAAAGTTTTTTTAGTACTTTCAAAAGAGCTATCTATTCTAATTAACCGGCCTTGGTGATTGAGGGGTTTGTGATTCGAACAACATTCGAACTTTAGCGTAAAGAGAGGTATTGACTAGGGGGCGAACTCCCTAATATACGTAATAAAAACATACGAATATAGAAATTGCTTACGTAAGTTATGTCAGAACAAAATTTCGAGAAAGCCAGTTAGCCAAAAAAAGGAAAATTAATATGCGAATATCTTTTTAATTATCCGTGTATGGTGAGCCAAAATAAAAGCTGCATTAATTCAAAAACGTTCAGAAAGTTAAATAAAGAAAAGCAAGTTTTTTTTAACTGAAGGTAAGGAGCGACATTAAAACTTAAAACGAACAAAAATTATTCCGTATATGAAAGGGGTTGTCCCCTCCTCAACGCCTCGCTCTTTACGCTAAAGTTTGACTCTGTCTTACAACTTTATTTTTTAAAACATTAAAAAACTTTAGCGTAAAGAGCGAGGCGTTAAGGAGGGGACAACCCCTTTCATAGACGGAATAATTTCTGTTTGTTTTAAGTTTTAATGTCGCTCCTTACTTTCAGTTAAATAAAAAAAACTTGTTTTTTTATTTAATCAATACAAGAGACTAATGTATATAGGAGTGCTGTTATTGATGTTACAAGTAAATATTACCATCTAGCAGTGTCTAGGGTTAATTTAGAGCTAAAATTTAGGAAGGATTACTACCTTCCGGTAAGCCGACGTTGGTAGACACCTGGATGAGAATTTGAGAGAAACTTTCTAGGAGCATTTGAACACTAAACTGGAGAGTTTAAAATTTGACAATGTAGAAGATGGATCGAATAATTTTTGGAAAATAATTTGCGTAGTTGCCATGGGTGCCCATAGGATGAGTTTTAGGGGGAGGGGCTTACCTTGTCTAATCGGCCTTTCCAGTGCTGTATAATTGAAATGTCAAGACCAAATATCATAGTCAGCACGATAGCGCTGCCTAATTAAAGAGCGATGTGGGCACAATATATTATTTTTTTTAGACCAGGGCACTTCTTATAGAAAGAAATGTCATAGGAACTTCAAAAAAAGCTCATGAAGGACAACCAGCTCGCCCTCCCCCACGTCAATCACTTCCCCAAACAGACCCGATCAAAATTTTGAGAAAGCCATTTTGTTCAGCGTAGTTTAAACGTCCGGAAATTATGACGTTGAGAATGACACCCCCCACAACCCTCAGAGCAAGGTAAGTTATGTGTAGCAAGGTAAGTTGTAAGGTAAGTTGTATGCCCTGTGGGGATAGAAAGTTTTTATAGAAAGGGTGGTCGTATAAACTTCAGATTGGCAATCAGAAGTTCTACTGGCCTTTTTAACAGTCAAAAGTGATTGGAGGTCATCCAGCCCCCCTCCCCTCTCCCCTACACTAATCACTTCCCCAAACACATTCAATCATAATTTTTGAGATAGTCATTTTGTTCAGTATAGTTGAAAGGTCCAGAAATTATGTCTTTGAGGATATCTGCCCCCCCCCCCCATATAGCCCTCAGGTCAAGAGTTGTAAGTTCCGCCCTGGGGGCATGTAAGGTTTTTATAGAAATGGTGATCGTATAAACTTCTAAAGGGGGCTCATTGGATTGGCAATCAGAAGTTATAGTGCTCTTTTTAAGAGTCAAAGTGATCAGAAGGCAAATAGCCCCCTCACCCCCCCCCCCCACACACACACATCGTATTTTCCCGAAACACGTATGATAGAAATTTTAAGATGGCCATTTGTATTCGTAGAAACTTCGAACAGGGCTCAGTCGGTTGGTAATTGAAAGGGCTAGTGCCTTCTTTAATAGTCAAAAATGATTGGAGGGAAACCACCCCCTTCCCACGTCCATCATTTCCCCAAACACTTCCAGTCAAAATTTCGAGCTAGTTATTTTGTTATGACTAGTTTTAAAGTCCAGAAATTATTGCTTTGAGGATGAGAGCCCTCTCACAGTCCTCATGGCAAGGGTTGTAAGGTAGGCCCCGAGGGCATTTAAAGTTTTTATGGAAACGATGGTCGTGTAAACTTTGGAGGGGCTCATTGGATTGGAAATCGAAAGTTGAAGAGCCATTTTTAAGAGTCAAATTTATCGGAGGGCAGCTATACCCCCCTCCCATATCAGATTTTCCCCCAAATGCATCTGATAGAAATTTTAAGATAGTCATTTGTTCAAAAATAGTTCAAAGATCTCATAACACAGCCTTTGGGGTTGACACAACCCCCAAAGTATGGGGATAAGGGCTTTAAGTTATGCCCAGTGGGGGATGTAAGGTTTTTATGAAGAGTGGGTCTTGTGAGCTTTAGAGGAGGCTCATTTGATTGGAAATGCATAGTTCTATTTTAAAAGTCAAGCGTGATGGATAGAAAATAGCCCCCCCCTCCCCCTCTCCATGATATCCTCTTTTCCCCAAGCACATTCAATCAAAATTGTGTGACAGCCATTTTGTATACTACAACTACAGTTACTGTAACTAATGACGCTAAAAGTATTAAGGTGAAACTTCTTGGAAGTGTTTAGGGGGAGTTTCAATTAAACGAAAAAGCTGTATACATGCAGGTTTTCAAAAGGGCCTATATTATGATAGGCAGCACCGCTCTATAATAGCTAGAAATAACGTTGAAACATCTAAAGAAGCTAATTCGATTCAAAATTAAAAGTTTAGGGTCCTCTCTAAGAGGAAAAAGAGATTGGAGGGCATTCAGCCGTCTCTCAAGCCGATTTATTTTCCAAACAACTCTAGTCAAAATTTTGAGACAACATCTAAAATACACAATATTTAAAAGAAAATCCTTTTTCTTTACCAAAAACACCATTATTATATACAAGAAGATAATCATGGTCGCAGTGGTACATGCATCCATGGTCGCACGATTGCAAAGAAAAATAATCGTGTTTTACTTAGTTATGCCCAAGTACCCTTTTGATCAAATGGAACCTAGTTGTTATAATGCCCATTTCCTACATAAATGTCAAAATTTTACAATGAAGAACGGTTTTTTAATTATGTGTCATTTGAGCAATTAAAGTGGTTGTGTTAAAAATTTTATGTTGATTTCTCATTGTTGCTTGTCTTCTAACCGCAAACAGTGTGAGCCTCTTCTTGATGTCATGGCGTCACCATAGGTTCGATACAAAACCCTAAAAAGAATTCAAATTCCTCCTTAACCCTTGACAGGCCACTATAGGAACGAATACCAGGAAAAATCTCCAACGCTTCCCATGTAATCTTTAGGTCAGACTATTGACGAAAAAATTGTTTTTTGCATGATTTATTCAAAATTGACAATTTTAGACCATGTTGTAAAAATACAACATTAGCCTCTCGAGTATATAAAAATGTGGCATTTTCACTTGGTGTGGAAGGCTTTAAAACAATTGTTTTTGGCTGTAAGGCACAGTGGAAGGTCACATTTTTCGCATTCAAAAGTGGTATATCCCGATTTGCACTCTTTGCAGCGGCTCTGCTTTTCAGTCTTTTTTGGCCAGTGATCAAGTCCATCGGTTTGAGCAGATATTGCCGGTCGGATTCGATTGCGACTTCGAATGGGGCTGGGACTTGCTTCAACATCTGCGGATGGTCTACCACGTTTATGTTGGGGCATAACACACGTCAAGGCATAGAAACCAGCAGCAGCTTCGGACCTGAAGGTTCTCAAGATCACCAGTTCGTCTGTCCTCGAAGTAAGTATTTTGACGTCTGACCTTAACAGAAGTCAGCTATTGCAGACTGATGTGTCAATAAGCCACCAGAAGATTCTCATATACCATTTTCGTGTCCGAAGATGAGTTCGGCACATCTCCACCAGCATGTCTGCTAAATCTACGCCACCCATATGACGGTTGTACTCATAAACAATGGCTGGCCTTGAAATGGCTGGCCATTGTTTTTGGGAGTAAGGCACAGTGGAAGTTCACATTTTTCGCATTCAAAAGTGGTATATCCTGATTTGTACTCTTTGCAGCGGCTCTGCTTTGCAGTCTTTTTTGGCCAGTGATAAGTCCATCGGCTTGAGCAGATATTGCCGGTCAGATTCGATTGCGACTTCGAATGGGTCTGGGACTTGCTTCAACATCTGCGGATGGTCTAGCACGTTTACGCTGGGGCATCACACGCGCTGAGGCATACAACCCTGCATCAACTTCAGACCTGAAGGCTCTCAAGATCATCTGTTAGTCTTTCCTTGAAGTCAGCGATTTGACGTCTGATCTGAAAAGAAGCCAGCTATTGCAGACTGCTGTGTCAATAAGCCACCACAAGATTCGCATATACCATTTTCGTGTCCGAAGATGAGTTCGGCACATCTCCTCCAGCATGTCTGCTAAATCTACGCCACCCATATGACGAAGTGGAGATTGTTCCAAGAAGAAGTGGAGATTGTCCAGTAGAGGCAACAAGTCTGCATCAGGATCATCGATAAGATCTTCTGGAGACAGGAAGTCTGGATCATCGTCATCATCATCGTCGGAAAAGTCAGACAACATGTCTTCTCGAAGGTCAAAAATATACAGGGCCGCCTCTTCTGCGTCAATTCGGCAATTTTGAGCTCGTTTTCTTAGTCTGTCGTAAGATTCCGCCACCTAAAAAGAAAACAAAAATTAGTTATTCGTTTCAGAATTTTGAGCCACGATCGTCCGATGTTGTATTTTTACAACAGGAGGAAGTTTATTTTGCTACTGATCAAAATTCTTGCACATTTCATGAATTTCAACTACAGTAATTCTAAGCGGTATATGTTTCATACACAAATGGCATGCAAGGACTCTCCCACCATTTAATTTTATAACCAGTTTCTAGCTTAGAAATTGCCAAACTTTTCATTCGTTTTTCTCATCCCTTGGTTTGGTAACTCACTGTTTAGGCCACATGTCACACAGCAGCTCCCCGAAGGTATCAATCGACTGCCATCTTTCAGCCCCATCGAAAGATGTTGATAAAAGCAGTATTTTTTACAGCAAGATGGCAGTCCAAGCTCGAAAAGTACAGTGTTGTATTTTTTACAACAATTGCCTCTATAGGGTTAAAGTTGTAAAAGGAAATTGGCTGCAACTACATGATTCTACATCGGAAGAATCTTTTTTTCCTTTTTCTCTGCAGCTAACTGGGCACTGGAATATCAGAGAGGGATATTATAGGACTCATTTTAAAGAAAATTGCTACATCTAAAATACACAATATCTAAAAAGAATCCTTTTTTTTAACCAAAAATACCATTATTATATACAAGAAGATAATCATGGTTGCAGTGGTACATGCAACCATGGTCGCAAGATTGCAAAGAAAAATAATCGTGGTTGATATTAGTAATGGTAAGATATCAGTTACTTCGTTATAGAATGATTCAACTGAAATAAGGCTACACAGAAATAACCTCAGTTTCAAATCTTACAAATTATTATATGAATTGCAAAAAGGGAGTAGGGCTTATAATGAATAAGGAAACTGCTAAGTCTTGTTTAAGCTAAGAAGGTTTTGATAATAGAATGCATTAAAAAATCGACTTTTATGGTGATTGAAAACTCTGATAATTCATTTCTTCTGTTGCGATAACTATAATTTTGAAATTCTTAGTTTATTATAACAACTTGAGTACTTAGGGTAATACCACAAAAATTAGTCAACTAAAGTTACATAAAATGCATAAATATTCATATTATTTCAGCAACAAATGTACTTTTTGAATGGAAACTACAAAATTCCGTGAAAATTTCAAAATAAACTTCATTATATTTTGGATTCTAAGGATTTTCAATTAGTATCAGAGGAAGTCAAGAAAGTAAACTTTTGATCTTTTGTAATGGTTAACGGCAATTTTTTTTTTTTCAACGGCTTTGTTAATTTAAAGCATCGATAATATGGCTCTTGAACAGTTAATGGCAGTCTTAAATTCAAAGACTATTGTCAAGGATGCAATTGATATTAAAGGAGAAATTCAGGGAAAAAACTTGAAATGTAAAAGCATTACATGTAATGGATCTGTCGATGTTGACGGATTTCAGGCTTCAAAAGTTGATATTGATGGAGAAATTCAGGGAAAAAACTTGAAATGTAAAAGCACCACATATGACAGATCTTTCGATGTTGACGGATTTCAGGCTCAAAATGTTGAAATCAACGGTTCCTTTAATGGAAAAAATGTCGAAATCACAGAAAATTTCAAGATCAACGGCGGTTTACAAATATAAAATGGTAATTTGCATAATATTCAAGTTGCCAACAAACATTCTATTCTTGTCGACATTAATGTTAGTGGCAATATCTATATTAAAAAATTGACAAAAACTCCAACAGAAAAACTGGATTTTTTTTTTTTACTTATTTGAATTCAATAAGCAAGTCACAATTCCAACAGAAAAATTGAATTTTGTTTTTACTTGTTTGAATTCGAGCCAAACATTTTGTTGGAAATCAATGTTTTTTACAGTGTATGAGACCTCTTGATGCCTGTGCTTTTTCATGGTAGAGATCAGCAGTTCGACAGCGTAAACAGCAGGCCGACAGATGAAACCTGAGCCAGAAATGCCTTCACTTCAGAAAAAACAGTGCGACACACGAACCTGAAATAAAGAAAAAATGAAATTGATGCACCATCAAAAGAGAAAGGCTCCCCCTCCCCTTTTTTTAGAAGCCCAGGATTGAGCGGTTGCAATAATTATGGCACGAATCCTGTCTCTTCTGAATACCTTTAACTTACCAATCAGATTGGATTGAAATCAATTTTCAAATCCAACTTAGAACGAACTGAAAAAACTAAACATAGAAGCTAGGCCACTCCGATTAAAAGGAAATAAAATCTCTATAAGAATTGAGATGAAAAGATTTTAACTAAAGAAAACAATCTGAAAGTTTAACATAAGGTTATATTAAATCCTGGAAATCGCTGTACCTCAAAATCAAATTTAACATATTTCTTATGTTGTATTTGAAAACCACTGCGCCATGACTGGACTGTGTTTCAATACTAAAATTTAAACATAACGTTTTAAATACACTTGGTTTCAGTAATGCGCAAATGAAGCAACAATCTTTTGAGGTTTACGACTGTTTTTGGTTTTTGCTTCAACCGAGCTATTTGTTTAAAAGCAAATTTTTGGATAATGGTCATACTTGAAAGAACTCTCCTGGGAGAATGTTTCAAATATTATGCATGAATGACAGCGGTAAAAGAGAATGAAGACCTGATCTTTCACCTTTATTTATTTTTGACAGGTTAAAATCTTATATATGTGCCTCTAACGCGAGCATAGCATACAGCGGCATAATTTCGTCAAAATCCTGGAGGGGGGGGGGGGGGAATTGGAGCCAATTTTCTCAAGTCAATCAAAAATGACTGTGAAAAACAAAAAATGAGCCATATAGTAGCATAAAATCCAATGTATACTGAAGAAAATTGGATTGTTTATATGAATGCTTGAATTATGAATTCTATCTTAGTTTTGGCAAAATTTTTGAAGACGCTAAATTTCAGCTGGGTGGGGGGAAAACTAGGAAATGGGGAGGCCCTATGGCAAATTACGTCCTTGTATTCATGGCGTGGCGTGGGTAAGATTTCATTCCTACAAACTGGAAATCTTCGTGTTGAATATTCTCCCTGAGCATTCCTTGATAGATTCAACTTCGTACATTTTGTCGTTCTTGATTTTTTTCACATAAACCCTATGGACAACCTAATGCGCAAAATGATTTTTGACCTATTTCAACGTCATCATCAATATTCCTTGAAAGGTTCAACTTAGATCCCTTAGTCGTTCCTGAGAAGTATCATCTTAATACCCTTAATTGTTCCTGAGACGTAACATACACACCAATTTTACAAGATACATGTAGTGCATTTTGATGTAGTTCATTGTACCATTAAACTTTTAATGGGAGTTTCAACTTGATACACTTAGTAATTCAAGTGACATTGCCATTTGATATTCTTAGCCATTCAAAGTAAAATAATTAGCGAATTAAACGAATTAATACCTTTGCTAGAATTCCACGCCGTTCAGAAATTGCTTGAATTTTGTTTCGTTTTGCTCGTAAAGTCAGCTACGCTTTTAATTTGAAAATCTATTTCTAAGTGTTTTACTATAAACTTTTTGATAAGAAAATTTGTTCTAAATGTATTCTAGGGCCCCCACTCCTACTATTTTGGTGTCTTCTCCTCCCCCCAACTTTGGAAAATTTTCAGTTGGCGCCCATGTAGCCTTCATTTTATTATTTGTAAATGAACAGAAATCCAATAAAAGAAAGTAAGTTTTCTCAAATGAAAGCAAATGCCACTGTTAAGACTTGAAAGAAACATAAATACTTCTGTATATGAGGGGGAGTTTCCCATTCTCATCTTTTACTCTAGTAGGGGGAGAGGTAATACCGCTATCAGTACAAGATCATTGACCTCCAAATCACAGAGCTAGAAATACTAACGGGAAGTGACATCAGACCAGATTTCTTTTGAATTTACGTAATTTCTGTTTGACACAATTCCACCTTGAGACTTTCCTCATATTGTTCACGTTTCGAGGCTAAAGTAACAGTACGTTTCATAGCATTATGGAGCAAACATCAAATATGGATGATTTAGAAGTTTTTTTAACGCAAATTTATAACGTAAGTTCTGTTTATAAATAATTAATTGAGATATTTAGATGGTAAATTTTTACCAAAACATATTATTGACTTACGAATAATGTGGATATACAACTCGATGCCTTTTTTATGCTCTTTCCGAACATAATCATTTTTTTGTCGGAAATGAATTTTAGCCCCACAACCCCAATATATTCAAATTCATGGTATATATTTGCGCATTAGAGGGGGTGGGGTTGCATGACGTATATTTTAAATGTAAGCCAGCTAGCAATTGTACCTTTGCTCGCATTAATTTTCTACTAGACTAGCTTTTGAAAATGTCTGTATATAAACTATGTGTTAACGAGCTTTTTCTATCTAATTATAGGTGTATATAGTGGGAACGTTCTATCAATCCTTTATTTTTAAAGTTTATAACATTTCGGAGGTTTTATAATGTGCAGTCTATATCGTAGCCTAGATTAGCAATAAAATTTATCTATACTTATTTCTTTGGAGTGTAGCCTAGCGGTGAAAATGCCGGTATATAAACTATGTGTTAACGAGCTTTTTCAATCTAATTATAGGTCTGTATAGTGGGAACGGGCTATCAAGCCTTTATTTCTAGAGTTTATAACATTTCGGAGGTTTTATAATGTGAAGTCTATAGCGTAGCCTAGATTAGCAATGAAATTTATCTAAACTTAATTCTGTTTTTAGAAACATAATTTGTTTAATGTATATAGACTATCTCATAATGGTTAATGTCTGAAAAAACTCTTTATTTCAACTTATTTCAGTTTTAGATCTAATATCCGATAGTACATGAAGGCTTTCATTGAACTTCGATAAATTCGTTATCATCCAAAAAGAAGAAAAAAAATTGTTTTGCACATAATCATTGAATTTTTAAAAACCTCACCGAATATTTATGACAAAGTGTCTTTTGCTTGAACCGTACAAGATAACAAAATATTTTTTTTTACACTCTATAATCCTAAGAATAGTTATCTTCATTAGAGAGAATGACGTTAAAACCAGTTCACCATATTGAACTTCGTTTTCATCAGAGTAGATTTTTTGCATTAATATAGGAGATGGGGAGGGCTCTGTAAAAGGGGTGGGGGTGAGTTTTTTTTCACTATGGCATTAAACAAACTATAATTTAATTTCTTTTTAAGGATAATTTTGAAGAATGCGTCGCTCCCCCCGAGAAAAAGGTCCGAATTGAAGATGAGAATCACTTACGTCCCTCTGTCATTAACTACATTGGACCTGCAACGGCATATATATAGGGTGAGAGCAAATTACCAATAAATATGATGGCCTTGCAAGGAGCTAATAATGTGAGTTTAAATTTTATTGACATTTTCACTAATGAATTTTCTCCCAAGTCAATTTGAAGGACAGGGATTATACCTTTTATCATTTCTATCATTTACACATGTGGATGTCAAGTTGTGTTATAAAAGACTTCGAAATAATTCCAGAATAATACAGGTTCTAATTTGCACAATATTTGTTGTCAACTGCCGATTACAGCTTGCATGGATTTTGAGAACACCTGATAAGAGTAGCACTTTTGAAAACTGGATAATATCAAATAGGAACGTGATATATGCTTGTCACATGAATGTCATTGGATAACACTACCTTTTCAAGTATCATATCAACCAATAATTCTAAATCAAAACCATTTCCGATTTACAACCATTCACTTCAACAACAAGCAATTAACTGATTTTGTACAGATTAAAATGAATATTCGTATGCATAGCTCGTAATTTAAACAATTTACCGTAGTTCTAAGAATATATTTTATTACGGTGGGGAAGGAGGGAGGGGGGAGGGTAGATGTTGCTTATGATGAATATTTTTATATGGCAATTGCTTCTCATTTTGAGTATATTAAGATGAAATTATGGTGTGTGATTTTCATTGTTTTAATATGGGCAGCATCACATTATGTGCAGCTATATTTGTCATTTTTTCTTTCTAGTAGATAAGTAGCTAAGAAAACTAAGAAAGTACAATGAATATGGCAAATTTATGTGTAGTATACTTTAGTATGGACAGCAGCAGCACATTCTGCGCTGCTATATTTATTATTTTTCTTTCCACTAGATTATTTGCTAAGAAAACTAAGAAGGTATAATGAATATGCTAAGTTTATGACTATTACATTGCTAAAAAGTGCTGCTATTAAGTATGTTGCATGATTAAGATGGAACTATGGTGTTTGATTTTCATTGTTTTAGTATGGACACCATCACGTTATGCGCTGCTATATTTGTAATTTTTTTCTTTCTAGTAAATAATTTGCTAAGAAAACTAAGAAGGTATAATGAATATGGCAAATTTATGAGTATTATAATTTAGTATGGACAGCAGCAGCAGCACATTATGCGCTACTATATTTATTATTTTTCATTCCACTAGATTATTTGCTAAGAAAACAAAGAAGTTATAATGAATATTGCAAATTTAAGAGTATTATAATTTAGTAAGGAGAGAAGTGCATTATGGGATGCTATATTTATTATTATTTTTCTTTCTGCTTGATTATTAGTAAAAAACAGCTATGTGTAGGTGTGTGTGTGTGTGTGTATGAGTGGGGGCGGGGGGATATTGCTACTAAGTGTGTTTTTTAAGTTTCATCCATATGTTTCAAACGATTAGAAAATATAGTCGCTATTAATCCAATTTTTGACCTTCTTTAAAAATAGGGTGGTTTATACATGTTGAAATTAAGTGGCTGTTTTCTTTATAGGTTAGAACAGTTTCATCGCTACCTTCACCCCCACCTGAAGAAATATGTCACGTATCATATGATCGCATTGATGAAATGATTCAAATTGAAGCAGCAGAGCAATTTCATGACATTGTTGAAACACCGTCGCATAACAGTGAAGGATATGGTAAGGTTTTACAGGGATGTTATGATGGTAGTGATAATTTAGTTGGTACACATGCTCAGATTATCAATGACACGAAATGGACAGATAATTTATTGGGAAAATATTTCAATGTTGATAGTAATACTTTAGATGTAGACAATAGTATAGTTGAACAAGGCAATACAGTTACTTCAGAGAGCGATTTACCATGGTTGAGCCCCAATACCATGCAAATTTTAGACAATTTTAGTCGCGAGTTAAATGAGAATCCTTCCCCCTCAAATTTAATGCATATAGCCCCGGTTCAATCGAATTTAATTGAACAAGAAAAAGAATTCGCTTGGTTGGATTTGCATAGTCCTAACGCACTAGAGGCTATGTTAAGTGAACTAGGGGGTTTTACTCCACACACTAGCCCTATTGCTGAACAAAGTGGAGGAGAGGGTTTAGGTACTGATATAAATTTCTCATCGCTACCGGGATTTCAACAAACAAATTTGATTCTGAATACAATATACGTTTTCACTGCAAAATTTGACGATCCATTTAATACACTTATGGCGGGAAATTTTATAACCGACCCCATAGATATTCATGAATATGCAGAGAAAATCCGTGTACTTCTAGAAAACTGAATTTAGCTGTGGGGGGGGGGACGGGACAGCATCAAGGCCTCAATTGTTTTAAAAATATTTTACTGAAATGAAAATCATGGTGAGGTATATGATCACGATATGCACACCGAAACGTTGGTGGTGTACCCTCATTTAGAAATCTATGAGAATGTCTTTATGCAATGGATCGACAATACTGTCTCACATCTTGACAATTATAATGAGAATGGTAGTGGTTCCGTAGTTTTATTTTTTGAGAACTTAAGTGTAAATATATGTAAATTAAAAAAAAATATTTTATTTAAAGAGGGGAGAGTGGGATGAGGGGTATTGAATTAAAATATAATCCTGATTTAGAAGGATGCAAGGGTGTTCAACAAATCTGTTTCGAAACAGGCCAAAAATGTTTCATGTAGACATTTCTAATATCGGCTTTCCAACCTCTAGCACGTGAAGTTACAAAGAAAAATTTTGACCACTGGGCTCTGCATGGAAAAGAAGGGTCTGATTTCCCCCCAGTAGATTTCTCTTGTTTAACAGAAAAATTTCCTGTAACACTCAGGGGAATAGATATTTTTGAACGGGCCAGCTCACATTTAAATTATTGCTGTTACAGTGCTGCAATATGAAGGGAATTTGAAGGGGGTGTACATTCTAATAAAAAGGGGGTAATGTTTCTAGTAAGAGTGCCATCTATTGAATCTGTGAAACACTGGGTTTGGTTGTTGTACACACCGCCTAGTGAACCCAGTTCAATCGGTCATTTCAACCCCATTACTGATATTAGTAGAGTTTTATGTGAGGGTAAAAAGAGGCCTGGGGTGTACGTTACTATTGCCCAATGGACTTGTCCCAATCTCGTGGTGAATTAAAGCTACAAAATCACATAAAACACTGCAAAAGACACGGCTGTCAATCGGTTGAGGCAGTTGGTGGTGACCAGTCAATTTTACGATTTAGAAATTTTCAGAATACACTTATGCAAAGTGATAAAATAAGTTTAGATTTTGAAGCTAGGCTCACAGATGTGAATGACCAACAATTTCCAAATCGTATCAATAATATGATATATAATTGTCACTTGCGAATGGGGCTATCTCCCGCTTGAGGCACACACACTACCCAATGATACTATCAGCAGAGGATCGCCTGGCCATTAAAAATAAGAAAATATGCTGGGTAAGTAAGGGGGATTTGGAAGAGGGGACTAAGTGGAAAGGGACTAGGGAAAAAGACTAAGGGGAAGGGAAGGGGAAAGTTAGGGATCATGATCACTTGTGGTGGGAAATATCGTCAGGGGGTAGTAATTTTCGTGGCGTAGCACATCAATCGTGCAATGTGAATGTAAGCCAGCAGATTTTTATACTGGTTTTCATTCACAATTCAAATTACGATTAGAAATTTATTTTACCGGCTTTGGCACGTGTGCAGAAAGAAGGAGGGGGGGCAGATAGTCCATGGGTAAATAACTCATTTACCTACAATATTATACCCAAATCTGCTGAGAAGCTGTTGCTTCTAGAGTTCCAGTGGAAACCAGTGGATAATGGACATACGTGCATGAATAAAATCCATTTTTTAGATTCATATAGTTTTTTTCCCAAGGCTGTGAGTCAACAAATTCAGGTGCAGAAAAGTGACAATTTCGATAGTTTCCCTCTGCTTAACCAGCGCTTTCCAGACATTGAAATATATCACTTATTGACCTGTAAAGGCATATATGCGTATGACTAAAACTGTTCTGGCGCATGGTTCAGTGAGGAGAAACTCCCTCCCATTCAAGCATTTTATAATTCACTTACTTATAATGAATCTACTGTCGAAGACTATGAACTTTCCAACAAGGTATGGGTTAGGATGGTTGTAAAAATGGTTGGAATTATTCTAGAATCTACTTGGGAAGCGATGCGCTAACTTTTTTAGACATTGTCTGCAAGAACATAGATCAAATTTATTCAGAATTCGGACTAGGTATTGGCTATTATTTTTCAACACCATACCTCGTCATGGACTCAATTCTAAAATTCAGTAGGGAGGAGATAGGTTTGATCACCATGTGGATCAACATCTATTTGTCGGAAGATTTTTCAAGGAAGGTTTGTTTTTCACGGGGATCGCATCCTAACAACGGATCAAAGTGGGCAGAACTCTGTTGATGGTGTAAAGTCCAATGCTGTTTTTTACACGAACTCTCTGTACCCCTTGGCGATGTCTCACTATAATTTACCATGTGGCAATTACAAATGGCTTGAAAATCCATATGCCCTAGATTTCCCTGCCATTGATACTGTCGAGGAAAATGGTCCCCAAGTGTGGTTTTTGTAAATTGACGGTCACATACCATTGTAACTCTATGACACTGTAAAAGATTTTGTTTTTCTGTGTGTAAATAGACCGGTGACCAAGGAGTCTTTGAACCCATACAATCGGTCTTTGGCCGAGGATATGGGCATGCATTGGACCCCCTCCAAGCAGAAACTAGTTGCAGATTTGGACCCGAAACAGAATATTGTTGTTTACCACGTGCTATTGCGGTGGATGGTGTCCATTGGTTTCAGGGTCACAAAAAAACACAGAGCCCCGCAATTCGAATCAGAAACCGATTAGAACGAAACAGATCGCGTTGCGACGTTGTGACCTGCCCCAGAGAATGAGCACGAATTGTCGCCAACCAAAATTTTACAACATTCACGAGCATAGACACGAATATGGTTCTGCTACCCATAAAAAAGAGAAATGATGCTCTGAATAAGAATGTCGCGGGGAGGAGGAGTTCAGTACTTGAAATTACCAAGAAACTCATGTTGTCCTTCTTTTACAATGTGTGCAAGGTACAATGGCCGAGGGAGGTGGAAATTCAACTGTACTATGAGGACACATATTCTCTGTTGTTAAAAGTTAAAACTGGAAATTTATTGGAGAATTTAGAAAATGGTGTGCACATTAGCCCGCGGATGGATTACACGAATTGGAATGGGAGTACCTATCCCGAGTTGGTGAGATGCCTGGCCCCCGATCAATTATTAATGTTAAAGTCGGAGACGGGGAGCGATTTAATATCCAATTCCCCGGTCCAAAAGTATACTGTGTGGAAACACACGGCAAGGATGTAAAACAAGCTTGCAAAGGAGTGCCTACACACTTTGTCCCAAAAGCAAAAGTATTGGCAATTAGCTCTCTACAAAATAAGAACTATACTGTTAGAGTGGAAAAATTGCCATGTCTCGAATATCTGACAAGGTCCATGTACTCGAGAATGGTGTTAGGGCACTCCCCCATGGCTACTATTCTATTTCAGATCGAGTTGAATGTATGGACTATCGAAACCAACTCGGTCTGGATAAATTAACTTAAATTAAAAAAAAAGTACTTGGTGGGTGGGACAACAACAATTTCTCAATGTAATCTTCATTCAATTGCCATCATCATCGTCATCATTTAACTCTTACTGCAGCTATTGTATACAAAGTTTGTTTCCCGCCGCAGCGGTCCGCCCTTTCCGGCCTCGCCCACGGCCGCCAGCCGTCGGCCCCGGGAGGTGGGGTTCCCACCCGTGGCTGGCCTTCAGCCCCGGAGGGGGGGGGTCCCTGGGGGGAATTCTCATCCTTTAAATGTTGTAAATAGTGTTTTCTCATTTTTAGTCTACAAATGTGTTCAACTGTGCTGCTGCTATTGCTGTTCTTGCTGTATTTTAAGTTGTCGCCAAATAAATGAAAAATATTGTTCTTGTTGTTCTGCTATTTTTGCTATTGTTGTTGTACAAAAAGTGTTGTTAATAAAAGAAAACAGTTTCTGTTGTTGCTATTGAATATCCTATTAGGTAGATCTAGGGTAAAATTAATATTATTTATTCATTAGACAAGTATGGTTTACAATTAGTTGTATTCCAACTGTTGTCAGCAGCAGCAGCAGTATGTATCAATTTAAAACACCATTCAGATCGTTTCTCTGTGGCCCGTCAATGTCGGGAATAACGACACCTTTAGCTAAAATTTATTAACAATTGTATAAAAAATTTCTTGGAGAAACAAAAGAAAATTTACTATTGTTATAGTATTTGGCAAGAATCATATGACCAAACAAAAGCTTTTGCCATTAACACATCCATGCCCATACGATTCATATGGTGAAATGATGTTTTCAATAGTATTGAGCCAAACTCATGGCTGATTATTTAGCTAAATCCATTGAATAGTTCTCACAGGTAATACTACAACTGTTTACAGTTCGCTCTCATCCTGAACACATTTCCATAACCTAGTTGTACACAATCTGTTTCATCACAGCAAGTGTATGAGGACCCTTGCGTTGAACTGCACTGTCTATATTGTCTATCGAGTTGTTTAGGATTCAAGCTCTCTAATAACTTTCAATAAGTTAATATTTCCTGGTGCCCCCAAATATCTACTATCAGCGTACAGTCAGGTTACAAATAAACCCTACGGGTACATATTGCTGGATCTTAATCAGAATACACCCGAGGATCTGCGTGTAGTCACAGATATTTTTGACAAAGAATTTACTGTATATATTCCAGGGAACAGTAGAAAAGGCTATTAGTTGCCATCATGACACTGAAGAAACTGCACGAAAATAGACGCTTATATTCCGTTCTAAGCACTTCAAAACCCCCACTCAAGAAGGCCATACTCAAACATGGTGTTGACAAAGAATTTGTTAATCTAATATCTGAACTTTGTTTGAATTTTACTGAGGGTAAAGTACACTTGTCAAAAGGTGCTAGATAATAGGTAAAGCAAAGTCGCTCCACTTTTAATATCTTGACCTTCACAAAAAGGGAAAGATTTTATAAGAAATCATGTCCCTCATGCAGATAGTGGCTTTTTTACACTTTTACTGCAAATAACTTCAAGAATTGTATGCAGTTTTCTCTAGACGCCCAAACTCTATAAATTGACTCCAATAGAACTTGTCCTTTCACCAGTTGAACACCTTGAAGACAAACCCAGCAAATTCATTAATGATGAAAATATTACCGATGATAAAAAGCTAGTTTTACTTCAAGATGCACTGCGTCATGTGGACAAACATAGACCTTATCGTGAGAGACCCGCCACCGTCGCCGTCACAGACCCCCCCCCCCAAAAAAAACAACAACAGGAAACATCTCCTCAAGATTTTCCAGCAGCAGCACGATCAAAGGAAAAAGAATTGAATTCAATAGTGTCATCAATTGGAAACCTATTGCCATTGACCTATTGGGAACAGAGTAAAAGAGTATTAACATATCTGATGTTGGAAAGTGGTGATTATCAAGTTCAAGTCGATAGCACTGGGAAACGAATTAAATTCAGGGAAAAAGTTATAATCTACTCGATCTAATTTGTGATTTCTATGAAAATATTGGTGAAGTGGGAAGTCTAAGCTCCGCCACAACATTTTCTAAAGTTGCCTCTGACGTAGGTGGCAGCGCATTAAAATGCTAAAGAGTATCTAGAAAATGAACCGAGTTATACAATTTGCATGGGAATCATAGGCTTCGTGGCAAACAATATCGACTAACTAAAGCCTTTTTCCCTCTGCATATAATGCAAATAGATCTTCTAACTCTATATGAGATTCAAAGACGTCCAGTTCGCAAACCCTTGGCGAACAATCGAAATCTCAACAAAATGAAAAAGGTTTAAAAAGGTCAATAAACAGAGCAGTACTCATCAGTCTCTACTCAGGTCAGAAGTGAAAGACATCACCCCTGTCAAAGAAAACAAGGAAAAAGATGACGTACAATAAAAAGTAGAAGAAGCCCCAGGAAGAGAGTTGTTAGATCTAAACTGGATTTCTTTTCATAGACTGAAAAAGGTATATCTACCACACAAGGATTCCCAATCTTCAGTCACTTAATCTTTAAATCTATTCAATGCAGAAAATGTTGATGTGAGTGTAAAACATGGGTACTATGAACAATTTTACCCACAACAACCCCTCCCTGATAATATTCCGCTTCAAAATTTATTCCAATGAGGACTACTTTATGGATATGTCTTTTATATTTATAGATTTACATATGATAGTCAAGAAATGCGACAATGGAATGCCAGTTCATGCTGATGGAATATCCTATGACAATTGTATATTACATAGTTTATTTCGTCAAATCAGTGTCTACATAAATAGCACTTTGGTGAGCACAGGCAACAATCTCTTAAATTATACAAGTTATATGCAGTTCATGTTGATGACATTCAAGTCATACAAGGAATTGAGAGGCACCTCCAATGGATATGAATATATTACATATACTAATAGTACATATGCACTTAAAAATGCTACAACTAGTGAATTACATCTTGTTGGAAAAAGATATAATGATATATTTAATATACCCCAATGGCTACCACCAAATATTAAAGTGGATATAAAATTGACGCTTGCTCCATCCAATTTAATTTTACGAAAGGAACTTCCTGCAAATTCTGATGTAACTCTCTCTCTCTCTCACCTCGGCAATATTTCATGTACGAAAGCAACAGGTTATGAGTTCTGTTGGTTTTGCAGTGGAGAAACTTAGAGTCTGTTGAAATAATATTAAACTAGTTGTTCCTCATACAATCACCAATCAACTTCATATTTCCACAGGCTCGCGCATCTTCACCGACTCATCCTTTATCAATGGCGAAATTTCGTCAAAATTGGCATTGGCATTTCTAAAAAGCGCTAGTGCAATAGGATCGTGGACTGGCTGTCCACATAAATTTGAGATGTTTGGGCTTTCATCAATTGTCTGCAAAGTAAATGGAATCCCACTCTACAATCTATCTTTTGATAAATCCTATAGGATATTGTATGAGTTGACAATGCAAACCCCAGATCATGAATTACAACTATTTGAAAATGGTATGACCGAAGAAATGTTCGCTAAAACACATGGTATCATTGTACTAGACCTGTCTGGCACTCAAAATATGAGTATAGTACGAACGGGGTGTGTGCGTTTAGAGTGTACATTTGCCAACCCATTTCCTGAGAGTATCGCACTAATCTCGATAAGTCAATTTGAAACATATTGGGAAATCACTCCCGAAGGCAGTGTTCTTCTAGACCTTGCACCATGAACACCAGTCAAATAATCAATGTATTTAATATGGATCCCTACATGTCCAAATACAGATTCTATTGTCTACCCTCGGACTTCATTGGAAAAATACAAATTATAAACAATACCCTAATCATTGTTAATAGCAGTCTTTTGAGTGTGAATGCCGATCATTGACTTTGTACTTTTCTAACAAAGAAGATTATTGCATTTTCTGATTTTGGTAGTTTACTTTTTACATTTTACACTCCACCTTCAAACAATTAAATTAGAAGCAGTGAGGAACTGATTGATCAAAATCGGAAGAGAGTGCAGAATTTGACGGCTATAAATTGCAGTTTTCGTGCACTACTATATTTCGTCGTCAGATGTCGCGGCTATACTTACAAGCAGTTTCTCAACATTTATATAGACAATCCACGTCTGAACGACTTTATGGTGGAAAATATCCTCTCAGATCTGTATAATATTGATTTTAGTGCCTTACGAGTAAAGTGCTTAAAAAATGTATGTGAATGTGTTTATTAATAAAAAAAAAATGTACAGAACAACAATGTCTTTATTCTTCACTTTAGATTTCTTCTTCTTCGGTGTATAGGCAACTGTACAAGAACCACTAATGCTGGTAGATCATTTAAATTCACTGTATATTGATCTTAATTGAATGCAAAGTCAGGGTCACATTTTCTACAGTACAATGTAGCTTCACTCTTGTCGTATCTCTTTGTATATTCAATTATACTATTTGCATTCATATTGTGAAATTCACGTGTTTCAATCTGTCTATTTGAAGCAATATCACATACAGTGTTTTGAAGTGGCGAATCACATTCGGTAACTGCCAAATAAAAGTCACTAGGTTTATAGTCATAATAGGCAGTGTCACCACAATGGTGACGCAGAAACCAAATTGTCTTATTACCCCAACAGTTGAATCGTAGACCTGAATCTTCCTCCCAAATCACGACAATACCAATCTCGTAGAATTAGACTAAATTCACGTTTAGGATTCTTTCAAATCATACCAGTATTAGTATTCCCCCACTGATCACATGTATCATAGTGGCAATTGGAGCAGAGTTGCCCTCTAAGGTGAGAGTCACAAATCTCTTCAAGAGACGAATTAAAGTCCTTAATTTGTACTGTATATCCTCTAGTTAATTCACATGGATTGCATAATTTGCACTTTTCATTATATTCATCAATAATTGTGAAATTCTCACATGATGACCAACTGCCAAGAGTGTACATACATAGTGGACATGTATAAAACATTTTTGGTTTCCGATGTCAACTCTCTCACAGCTAAAAAGAAACTGATCCACGTTTAATAATTTCAGAGAGGGATAGGATAAGAGTAACTCTGTGACATTACATAGCCTGTTTCGAAGAAGGACTCGTTTACGATGAATCAATTGTGTTGTATTCAAAAGTATACGGAGAACTTTATTCCTCTTTGTTTTAATTAGTATATCGGTAAAACTAGTATATATATCTGAGCCACAATGTAAGAGCTTCATACAATAGTCCAATGGGAGAGGGTCATTACCCCTAATACTGTCAAATTCCCCTTGTGAAAACGTTTTCCGTTGAAGAGATAACTCGAGAAAATCGTCATCCAGAATGAAATGTTTTTCCATAGTCATAAGATTCGACCTAATTCTCTCTCTCTCAAATTTATTCTTTTTTAATTCTATCACTCTTCTTGCAGACTCTAGACTAACCACTATTCGTTCTTCTTAAAGAATATTCGATAACCTGAAAAAAATCTAACAAAAAGAAAGGGAACATTTTCGATTTCGAATGAATTTTATAGTGTATCTATAATTACGACAATAATATATATTACACATATACAATTACCGATATAACTTATTGTCCTCTATATACTTCACTATTGGATTTAAAGCACTTTTAAGTCTATTGACATGTGCTATATCAACTTTTGCAGCGAAGCATAATTGGTCCTCCAATTTAAATTTACTCAAAGATAACACATATCTTGCATATACTTCATCTCATTCAAGACAAAGCCGTGATCCTCTCGTATTCTCTACCGCAATGTTAGGTGCTCTTGTATCATTGCTGCTGTTACCAACTCCACTATCAACTTCTAATAGTGTAAACATTCCACTCATTATTGTAAATATATCTCAATGAATAAATATAGGAGTATACTCAAACTGCTCTCTTCTCGAATTTTATTTTTCACACTAATATCAACTATACTGAAAACCCTTCCTTATATTCGCTGCGTCACTTCCCGTTAGTATTTCTGACTCCCTGATTGGTCTAGAAAGAGGCACGTGATCTTGTTATCCTCGGATTGTAGCCCTCTGATTGGCTGTCATCTTGTACTGGTAGTATTCTATCTCATTGGAGGTCAATGATCTTGTACTGATAGCGGTATTACCTCCCCCCTACTCACTCTTTACACTGAAATTTAATTGTGCTTCTTGTGCTTGAGCAGTCGTTTTTAAAAAATTTAGACAAAGCCATTTTAGCTCGAAGAGCGGGGAGAGGGAGGGGGACTGAGGGTCGGAAAGCCCCCTTATATGCGGAATAATTTTTGCTTCTTTTAAGTTTTATTATTGCTCTTTACTTTTATTTCAGAAATCAGTTTTATGTTATTCGTTGGTCACTCTAGGAGGAAATATAATATAATTCTGAAAACTACCGTAAAGAGTTCTAAAACACTAACTTATGTGTATATTTCCTAAAAGCACTTCACTTGATTTAGCTCATGCCTAATGATAGCCCAAATCATAAAAGAGCCCAAGGTGTATATATTCATGAATTTTCTGAAACATGATATACAAATAAAATAGTACCGTTGGGTTTCTTATTTTCTGCTAAGTTTACTTTTGTTGCTACATACTTTTTTTTAAATTATTTGAGATAATATTTCTATTTACAAATATATTGCTCAAACTAAAAAAAAACTAAATTTTATGCAACTTCAACCCCGAAAACCTATAATCAAAGAACTGATGACGTCTCACTACATCAATTAAAGGATAAGCATATTATTAGCTCTACATCTAAGAACATTAGGGGGGAAGGGATAAACCGCTAGAGCAGTAGCCATAATATTTAGGAATGGAAAACAGTACGGAATCTAATGGTGCTACTTTTACTTGTAGAGCATGTTTCAAGAAATTTCTGAGAGCATATAATTTGGGCCATATATTTAAGAATTAGAGGGGGGTGTAAGATAAACTAACTTTTGGTTATAAATGATATAAGCAGGTATTTTCGAATTTTCTGAGTTTTTATAATTGTACTGTTACCTTCTGGAGAAGCCAGCAACTAAACTGGAACCAAAGAAAACTTGTGTTTTTTATTTTATAAAACTACATTAACTTAAACACTTTGGAAAACATAACACATAAATTATCAAATTAATAAAATATAATGAGCACTTACCATTATTGTTAAGATTTTCAGCCACAGAACTGTTCTCTTTGTAAATGCATCCCTTGCTGTTTAGCCTTTTGAAGATCCATGGTTTAAAGGTTGATTAACAGCGCTTTCCCAGGGGTTTTGGGAAGTTATGTCATTTTCAGAGGCATAGTTATTGGACCTTTCAACTATGCTGACTGGACCTCTACAATTCAGTTTTCTGATATGCTGAACTTGATGGCGTGATTTACATCAAGATTCATTGACTTTTGTGGGGTATATCCCCCTTTTTCAAAATAAGGCATATCTTCTCAGGACCGTAGTTTTTTACTGGTAGCATGGAACTTAATGACATTATTATACTTGGAATCAATATAAAAAGCCTATTTTTGTAGACACGTAAATTCAACTCTTTTCAAAGTAAAAATATATTTCCTTATATTTATATTAACTTTTTAAACTCAAAAATACCATTAGCATTCGCCTTTTTCTGCCATAATTCCAATAGTTGAATTGACTGATACTGAACATGTTACTTTCAATGTTTCCATAGTCAAATTTAATATGAAATTCAAGAAATTTCAATCTACTGTTGAAGTTCAAAACAAGTTGATTAATATAACCTATTTACGTTACAAATTACATATTTTCTACTGAAAAGTAAATAAATTTTAATAATTTTAATACTTTGTCAAAATTCAAACAGCAAGTCACAATTTAAACAAAAAAATGGATCTTCTTTTACTTGTTTAAAGTCCAGTAAAAAATTTTACTGGAAATCATTTTTTTTTTTTTTTTTTTTTTTTTTTTTTTTTTACAATGTAAAACGAGCTGTTATGAAACCACTGGTCTAATAGAAAACTGACGAGGTTCTCACTCAATAAAGTGTAGCTAAATTCAAAATTAAATTCTTTTTTGTCTTAATAAGACTTCCGATCAGGACGGTGATCTATTTCGTTTTAATATAGTGGTATTTTTAACGAGCCTAACTGTTTATTTTAACAACATTCATCATTATTATAAAGTGAATAGAAATGACTTGAGTGCCTTGAGCATCGTTTGTTGATTTTTTTTCGTATGAATCCTATATCTTTCATTCTTTTTAACAGAATAGTTTCTCCTGTAATTTCTCAGCAATCAGCGTCGGTGTAATAGTTAGTTGTCTGTCTTGCGAACGATGCTTCAATGCAATGCTCCCGAAAATACGCATCTGTTGCATGTTTTTATTATTTCTTGTACATGTGTTCTGTTGATTCAAGTTGAAAGCTTAAACGTCGTGTTTGAATTTTACCGGGACTTTCAACTGAAAAACCTCTGGTGTTTGAAAAAATGGCTCTCTTAAACTTTTGATGGAGGCAGCTAAAAAAGACGTGTGAGGGAACTGGATATCCTTCAATAACTTTTGAGTCTTCAAAGAACACTAGAACTTTAAATTTCTAACAGAATTAGCCCTATGTTAAGTTTCTATGACCACCCATTCCATGTGAGGAGGCTCTGGGGAAAATAATGTAATAAAATATACATTGAAGCCTTGTGCCCCTTAAAACTAAGTAGCGCTAGAGCGCTGCGTCCAAAAAAAATGTAATTTTACTGATATAATTGTCCCTAATATGTGAAGAATCCAAGCTAATGGCAGAAAAAAAAATGGTCCGTATGGTTTTGAGGCGATAGAAAATACAAGGATGAATATCAGATATACGTGTCATGACAAAACATTAGTTGATGTGAACAGTGAAACTGAATCGTCAACCTTACTTTTCAAGATGAACACTCAAAAAACATTGAAGGAGGCTGGAAACATACAAAGAAATAACAGAGGTTTTTCAGTTGAAAAGCCCGCTTAAATTGAAAATGATGTTTAAGCTTCAAACGTAAATCGAAGTAACACAGGTACAAGAATTAAAACAAAGCCTGCAGCAGATACGTCTTTTTTGGGGGGGGGGGGTCTGATTATTTTTTAAATAACGCCGGTAAATTTGGCTGACCTTTCATTAAATAATCTCTTTTCCCCTCTCACAGGAAACTCATCCGTGGGAATTCCCTCCCATGTAACCCCCCCCCCCTGTAAAACCCTTTCCAGACAGTGAAACTCCCGCCCCTCGTAAATTTTCTTGCTGTTGATTCAGCCTGAAAAATATCTCCTTCTCATACTTTCATTTGAAAAAGATATTAATTTTTAATACTTTCCGTGATTACTTTTGAAATCCCCTATCTCTGTGAAAAAAATTTCCTGCAAATCCAGATACGCTTATAATAGTCTCAGGATGATTCTTCTGGAACCATCTCCACATAAAAACTGACTTGGCAAAGAGAAAGTGAAACAAATGATAATATCTTCGTAGAGGAATTCTACCAGATCCCCCAGGTAAAATTTCCCCTGGAAAATTCACTCCCAAGAAATTCCCCTCCCCAAGGAAAATTCTACCAATGGAAACCCACCCCAAGCACAAAATCCCTCCCCTCTTACCGAAACTATCTGGATACTTCCCTATACTATACGTAAACAATGGACACATTTCATAACTTACAGGCGTTTTCCCGCGGCTTGTGAGGAGTCATTTTACCCTTGGAAAACATAGTTATCGGATCTTTCAACTGAACTAAATGGCTATCTCAAATTTTGATCAAGTATTTTTAGGGAGAAAATACTGACCATTTAGTTCAGTAATATACTGAACTAAATGGTTATCTCAAATTTTGATCAAGTATTAGTAGTATTGATATAACAGTTCTAGGAAGACAGGTATGAAATTACTGTGTACAATTCAAGAGACGGGGCAGGTAGGAAATTATTGTATCAATTAAAGAGACCGGGCAGGTAGGAAATTATTGTGTCAATTAAAGAGACGTGGCAGGTAGTAAATTACTGTTTACAATTAAAGAGACGGGTCAGGTAGGAAAATACTGTATACAATTAAAGAGACGGGGCAGGTAGGAAATTACTGTGTACAATTAAAGAGACGGGGCAGGTAGGAAATTACTGTATACAATTAAAGAGACGGGGCAGGTAGGAAATTACTGTGTACAATTAAAGAGACGGGGCAGGTAGGAAATTACTGTTTACAATTAAAGAGACCGGGCAGGTAGGAAATTACTGTGTACAATTAAAGAGACGGGGCAGGTAGGAAATTACTGTTTACAATTAAAGAGACGGGGCAGGTAGGAAATTACTGTATACAATTAAAGAGACGGGGCAGGTAGGAAATTACTGTGTACAATTAAAGAGAGAAGACAGGTAGGAAATTACTGTGTATAATTAAAGAGAGAAGACAGGTAGGAAATTACGGTATTAATGATAGAGAGAAGACAGATAGAACATTACTGTGTCAATCTAAGGTAGCAGAGTGTCTCCCCATATAGCTATAATATAAGGTAGCAGAGTGTCTCCCGCCAATACAAGCAGACAGTGTAATGACCGGATTCAACCACCATGGAAAATTCGTGCTGTTGTTTCTGTTCAAAGTGCATGATGTTTTCATGGTAGTGATTCGTTTTCATTATACTGTAGTAATTTCCTACCTGTCTTCTCTCTTTAATTGTACACAGTAATTTTTTTTGTATGGGTGTTTTATTGTATGAATATATGGTTATTTAATTTTAATAGTTTTTTTTATTGATGTCATTTTATTGTACTCTAATGATGATATTTTTCTTTTCCAATGATACGATTTTTAACATTCTAAGTGTCTTCCCATTGATTTTTATGAAATTTGTGTTTGATGTAGGAATCAAACGTGCGACCCGCGATTTCCTAAGGTAAAAGAACGACACGTTAATCGACTGAACCAACAAGCCATTGAACATATTATGATTTTAGAAATACATCCAATGTATTGTTTCTGGGACATTGCCCAACTGATATTAAGCGTCACAATATCGTAACAGGCTCATACCATTGAACTGGAACAAGATCAAGCACATTCGATTTATCAATTGGATTTTTTATCAAACTGTTCGTGGTAACGAACTGTAAGTAAGGAGTTACCCGGCTCAGTCGTAACCTAAACTCTAAAACACGGGATTTTGATACCAATGGATACGTCAAGAGAATCAGATTTTAATGCTGATTTAAAAAATATAAGTTTCATCAAATTTAAGCTTACCCATCAAAAGTTACGTGCCTGAGAAAATTTGGTTGATTTTCGAAAAAAGGGGGAAATACCCCCTAAAAGCTATAGAACGTTAATGAAAATCATACCATCATATTAAGCGTGTCAGAGAACCCTACTTTAGAGGTTTCAAGCTCCTATCTACAAAAATGTGGAATTTTTCATATTTAGCCACAATAAAGATCACGGATGCAAGTTTATTTGTGTGTTGGTTGTGTTTTTACAACTGGGTGATTGTATTAACCCCTTGGTCCTATAATATAGTTTGAGGGCTCAGTGTAACTATAAAAAAAATTTCTATTTCCATTTTTAATTGTCCGAAAAAAATGGACGGCAACTATGCCCCCTCCCACGCTCATGCTGTTCCCAAAGTCACCCGATCAAAATTTTGAGATAGCCATTTTGTTAAGCATGGTCAAAAATATGATAAAAATGTCTTTTAGGATGACTTGATCCCCCAAAGTCCCCAGGGGGAGGGCTGAAATTTATGAACTTTACTCAATGTTAAAAGATAGGATTAGGTATTGGGACTTCTACATACTATTTAAGATTATATTTTTTATGGTAGGTGTGGGAAGGAGAGTTTATGTGGCTCTATGGAAGGATCTTTCAATGAAGGACGTTTTCATGGGGGACGGGAAATTGCTATGAAGGGGGCGCCGGATTTCCCAGCATTATGAAAGAAAAAGATCAGGAATTAAATAAAAAAACAAGTTTTTCAACTGATCAACTGATTGTGATTAAGAGGTCATTTTTAAAGAACTGGAAAAAAATTCGAACTATAGTTTAAAGAGCAGGGTATTGACTAGGGGGCGAACCCCCTAATATACATGTTAAAATTTTATGAATATAGAAGTTCGTTACGTAAGTTAATTCTAAGTTACGTATATTTATTACTAATAAAAACGTTCGTAAATAAAATTAAACAAGTTTCGAGAAAGCCATTTAACCAAATATAATATGCAAAATTTGTTTTAATTATTCATGTACGGTGAGCCAAAATCAAAACCTGCATTAATTCAAAAACGTTCAAAAATTAAATAAAAAAAACAAGTTTTTGAAACTGAAAGTAAGGAGCGACATTAAAACTTAAAACGAACAGAAATTATTCCGTATATGAAGGGGGCTGTCCCCTCCTCAACGCCTCGCTCTTTACGCTAATGTTTGACTTTCTCACAACTCTATTTTTCTAAACAATAAAAAAACTTTAGCGTAAAGAGCGAGGCGTTGAGGAGGGGACAGCCCCTTCATATACGGAATAATTTCTGTTCGTTTTAAGTTTTAATGTCGCTCCTTACTTTCAGTTTAAAAACTTGTTTTTTTTATTTAATAGGTGTTAAAAGTGACCTGTTTCGGGGCATTTTTATGGCATCATCGTGAGAATATGCATACCATGATAATTTGAGATGCATACTAGACAAACAATTTCTTCTGATACTTGGGCCCCAAGTCCTACCCCTATCCCTCAACCCTATCCCTCAACCCTATCCCTCCACCCTCTCTCCAACCTCTCCCCCTCCTCCCTCCCACCCACAACCCCCCTCCCACCTTTTTTTTCACTTTATTTTTTTAACTTTTTTTAAACTTTTTTTTAAACTTTTTTTAACTTTTTTTTAACTTTTTTTTAACTTTTTTAACTTTTTTTTAACTTTTTTTTATTTTTTTTTTAACTTTTTTTATGGTCATTGTATTGTCTGCTTGTACCTTGGTTTACCTTGTCACAGTTACATTCTCATGATTTTTCAAAGTTCATTTTGAATTTCTTTCATTGAAATGCAAGAATTGGATTATTTCAGTAGTGTTTTGTCGTAGTTTATCTTGTCACACTTACATTCTCTTGATTTTTCAAAGTTCATTTTGGATTTCTTTCGTTGAAATGCAAGAGTTGGAACATTTCAGTAGTGTTTTGTCATGGTTTACCTTGTCACAGTTACATTATCTTAATTTTTTAAAGTTCATTTTGAATTTCTTTCGTTGAAATGCAAGAGTTGGAATATTTCAGTAGTGTTTTGTTGTGCTTTACCATGTCACAGTTACATTCTCTTGATTTTTCAAAGTTCATTTTGGATTTCTTTCGTTGAAATGCAACAGTTGGAATATTTCAGTAGTGTTTTGTCATGGATTACCATGTCACAGTTACATTCTCTTGATTTTTCAAAGTTTATTTTGGATTTCTTTCGTTGAAATGAAAGAGTTGGAATATTTCAGTAGTGTTTTGTCATGGTTTACCTTGTCACAGTTACATTCTCTTAATTTTTTAAAGTTCATTTTGAATTTCTTTCGTTGAAATGCAAGAGTTGGAATATTTCAGTAGTGTTTTGTTGTGCTTTACCATGTCACAGTTACATTCACTTGATTTTTCAAAGTTCATTTTGAATTTCTTTCATGAAATGCAAGAGTTGGAATATTTCAATAGTGTTTTGTCGTGGTTTACCTTGTCAAAATTACAGTCTCTTGATTTTTCAAAGTTCATTTTGGATTTCTTTCCTTGAAATGCAAGAGTTGGAATATTTCAGTAGTGTTTTGTCGTGGTTTGCCTTATTACACTTACAGTCTCGTGATTTTTCAAAGTTCATTTTGTATATTCTTTCGTTGAAATAAAAGAGTTAATATATTTCAGGAGTGTTTTGTGAGGGATTATCTTGTCAAAGTTAAATTCTCTTGATACTTAAATTTTATTTTTTGAATTTCTTTCGTAGAAATGCAAGAGTTGGAATATTTCAGTAGTGTTTTGTCGTGGTTTACCTTGTCACACTTACATTCTCTTGATTTTTCAAAGTTCATTTTGGATTTTTACATTCTCTTGATTTTTCAATGTTAATTTTGAATTTCTTTTCGTTGAAATGCAAGAGTTGGAATATTTCAGTAGTGTCTTGTTGTGCTTTACCTTGTCATTGTTACATTCTCATGATCTTTCAAAGTTCATTTTGAATTTCTTTCGTGAAATGCAAGAGTTGGAAAATTTCAGTAGTGTTTTCTCGTGGTTTACCATATCACAGTTACATTCTCTTGATTTTTCAAAGTTCATTTTGAATTTCTTTCATTGAAATGCAAGAGTTGGATTATTTCAGTAGTGTTTTGTTGTGGTTTACATTGTAACAGTTAAATTCTCTTAATTTTTAAAATTTCATTTTGAATTTCTTTCGTTGAAATGCAAGAGTTGGAATCTTTCAGTAGTGTTTTGTTGTGCTTTAACATTTCACAGTTACATTCTCTTGATTTTCAAAGTTCATTTTGGATTTCTTTCGTTGAAATATAAGAGTTGGAATATTTCAGTAGTGTTTTGTCATGGTTTACCATGTCACAGTTACATTCTCTTGATTTTTCAAAGTTCATTTTGAATTCCTTTTGTGAAATGCAAGAGTTGGAATATTTCAATAGTGTTTTATCGTGGTTTACCTTGTCACAGTCACATTCTCTTGATTTTTCAAAGTTAATTTGGATTTTTGTCCTTGAAATACATGAATTTGAATACTTCAATAGTGTCTTTTCGTGATTTACCTTGTCAATGTTACATTGTTTTTATATTTAAAGGTTCATTTTGGATTTCTTTAGCTTAAATGCATGAGTTGAAATATTTAAGTAGTATTTTGCTGTGTTCTAACTCGTCACAGTTACATTATCTTGATCTTTAATAGCTAATTTTAAATTTCTTTTCTTTAAATGCAAGAGTTGGAATATTTCAGTGGTGTTTTGTCGTGGTTTACCTTGTCACAGTTATATTCTCTTGATTTTTCAAAGTTCATTTCGGATTTTAACATTCTCTTGAGTTTTTCAAAGTTCATTTTGGATTTCTTTCGTTGAAATGCAAGAGTTGGAATATTTCAGTAGTGTTTTGTCATGATTTACCTTGTCACAGTTACATTCTCTTGATTTTTTAAAGTTCATTTTGAATTTCTTTCATTGAAATGCAAGAGTTGGAATATTTCAGTAGTGTTTTGTCGTGGTTTACCTTGTCACAGTTACATTCTCTTGATTTTTCAAACTTCATTTGAATTTGTTTAGTTGAAATGCAAGAGTTGGAATATTTAAGTAGTGTTTTGTCGTGGTTTACCTTGTCACACTTACATTCTCCTGATTTTTCAAAGTTAATTTTGAATTTCTTTAATTGAAAAGCAAGAGTTGGATTATTTCAGTAGTGTTTTGTTTTGGTTTACCTTGTCACACTTACATTCTCTTAATTTTTCAAAGTTCATATTGGATTTCTTTCGTTGAAATGCAAGAGTTGGAATATTTCAGTAGTGTTATGTCATGGTTTACCTTGTCACAGTTACATTCTCTTAATTTTTCAAAGTTCATTTGAATTTCTTTCGTTGAAATGCAAGAGTTGGAATATTTCAGTAGTGTTTTGTCGTGGTTTACGTTGTCACAGTTACATTTTCATGATTTTTCAAAGTTCATTTTGAATTTCTTTCATTGAAATGCAAGAGTTGGATTATTTCAGTAGTGTTTTGTTGTGGTTTACCTTGTCACATGTTCATTCTCTTGATTTGTCAAAGTTCATATTGTATTTCTTTCGTTGAAATGCAAGAGTTGGAATATTTCCGTAGTGTTTTGTAATGGTTTACCTTGTCACAACTACATTCTCTCAATTTTTCAAAGTTCATTTTGAATTTCTTTCGTTGAAATGCAAGAGTTGGAATATTTCAGTAGTCATTTGTTGTGCTTTACCTTGTCACAGTTACATTCTCTTGATTTTTCAAAGTTCATTTTGAATTTCTTTCGTTGAAGTGCAAGGGTTGGAATATTTAAGTAGTGTATTGTCGTGGTTTACCTTGTCATAGTTACATTCTCTTGATTTTTCAAAGTTCATTTTGAATTTCTTTCGTTGAAATGCAAGAGTTGGAATATTTCAGTAGTGTTTTGTCGTGCTTTACCGCGTCACAGTTACACTCTCTTGATTTTTCAAAGTTTATTTTGGATTTCTTTCGTTGAAATGCAAGAGTTGGAATTTTTCAGTAGTGTTTTGTTATGGTTTACCTTGTCACAGTTACATTCTTTTGATTTTTCAAAGTTCATTTTAGATTTCTTTCCTTGAAATGCAAGAGTTGGTATATTTCAGTAGTGTTTTGTCGTGGTTTACCTTGTCACAGTTACATTCTCTTGATTTTTCAAAGTTTATTTTGGATTTTTACATTCTCTTGATGTTTTCAAAGTTCATTTTGAATTTCTTTCGTTGAAATGCAAGAGTTGGAATGTTTCAGTAGTGTCTTGTTGTGCTTTACCTTGCCACTGTTACATTCTCTTGATTTTTTAAAGTTCATTTTTGAATTTCTTTCCTTGAAATGCAAGAGTTGGTATATTTCAGTAGTGTTTTGTCGTGGTTTACCTTGTCACAGTTACATTCTCTTGATTTTTCAAAGTTCATTTTGGATTTCTTTCGTTGAAATGCAAGAGTTGGAATATTTCAGTAGTGTTTAGTCATGGTTTACCATGTCACAGTTACATTCTCTTGATTTTTCAAAGTTCATTTTGAATTTCTTTCATGGAAATGCAAGAGTTGGATTATTTCAGTAGTGTTTTGTCGTGGTTTACCTTGTCACAGTTACATTCTCTTAATTTTTCAAAGTTCATTTGATTTCTTTCGTTGAAATGCAAGAGTTGGAATATTTCAGTAGTGTTTTGTCGTGGTTTACCTTGTCACAGTTACATTCTCATGATTTTTCAAAGTTCATTTTGTATTTCTTTATTTGAAAAGCAAGAGTTGGATTATTTAAGTAGTGTTTTGTTTTGGTTTACCTTGTCACACTTACATTCTCTTAATTTTTCAAAGTTCATATTGGATTTCTTTCGTTGAAATGCATGAGTTGGAATATTTCAGTAGTGTTATGTCATGGTTTACCTTGTCACAGTTACATTAACTTAATTTTTCAAAGTTCATTTGAATTTCTTTCGTTGAAATTCAAGAGTTGGAATATTTCAGTAGTGTTTTGTCGTGGTTTACCTTTTCACAGTTACATTCTCATGATTTTTCAAAGTTCATTTTTAATTTCTTTAATTGAAATGCAAGAGTTGGATTATTTCAGTAGTGACTTGTTTTGGTTTACCTTGTCACACTTACATTCTCTTGATTTTTCAAAGTTCATATTGGATTTCTTTCGTTGAAATACAAGAGTTGGAATATTTCAGTAGTGTTTTGTCGTGGTTTAACTTGTCACAGTTACATTCTCTTAATTTTTCAAAGTTCATTTTAAATTTTTTTCGTTGAAATGCAAGAGTTGGAATATTTCAGTAGTATCTTGTTGTGCTTTACCTTGTCACAGTTACATTCTCTTGAATTTTCAAAGTTGATTTTGAATTTCTTTCGTTGAAATGCAAGAGTTGGAATATTTCAGTAGTGTTTTGTTGTGCTTTACCTTGTCACAGTTACATTCTCTTGATTTTTCTAAGTTAATTTTGAATTTCTTTCATTGAAATGCAAGAGTTGGAATATTTCAATAGTGTCTTGTCGTGGTTTAACTTGTCACAGTTACATTCTCTTGATTCTTTCAAAGTTGATTTTGGATTTCTTTCGTTGAAATGCAAGAGTTGGAATATTTCAGTAATATTTTTGTCGTGATTTACGTTGTCACAGTTACATTCTCTTGATTTTTCAAAGTTCATTTTGAATTTATTTCGTGAAATGCAAGAGTTGGAATATTTCAGTAGTGTTTTGTCGTGGTTTACCTTGTCACAGTGACATTCTCTCTTGATTTTTCAAAGTTCATCTTGAATTTCTTTCGTTGAAATGCAAGAGTTGGAATATTTCAGTAGTGTTTTGTCGTGGTTTACCGTATCACAGTTACATTCTCTTGATTTTTTCAAAGTTCATTGTGGATTTCTTTCATTGAAATGTGTTTTGTTGTGCTTTACCTTGTCACAGTTACATTCTCTTGATTTTTCAAAGTTAAGTCTGGATTTCTTTCGTTGAAATGCAAAAGTTGGAATATTTCAGCAGTGTTTTGCTGTAGTTTACCTTGCCCCTGTTACATTCTATTAATTTTTCAAAGTTCATTTTGGATTTCTTTCGTAAAATGCAAGAGTTGGAATATTCAGTAGTGTTTTATTGTGGTTTACCATGTCACAGTTACATTCTCTTGATTTTTCAAAGTTCATTTTGAATTTCTTTCGTGAAATGCAAGAGTTGGAATATTTTAGTAGTGTTTTGTCGTGGTTTACCTTGTCACAGTTACATTCTCTTGATTTTTCAAAGTTCATTTTGGATTTCTTTCATTGAAATGCAAGAGTTGGAATATTTCAGTAGTGTTTTATCATGGATTACCTTGTCACAGTTATATTCTCTTGATTTTTCAAAAATCATTTTGGATTTCTTTCCTTGAAATGCAAGAGTTGGATTATTTCACTAGTATTTTCCCGTGCCTTACCTTGTAACAGTTACATTCTCTTGATTTTCAAACTTAATTTTTATTTTATTTCATTGAAATGCAAAAGTTGGATTATTTCAGAATCGTTGTGTTGTGTTTTACCGTTTCACACTTACATTCTCTTTATTTTTCAAAGTTCATTTTGGATTTCTTTCTTTGAAATGCAAGAGTTGGAATATTTCAGTAGCGTTTTGTCGTGGTTTACCTTATTACAGTTACATTCTCTTGATCTTTCAAAGTTCATTTTGTATTTATTTCGTTGAAATGCAAGAGTTGGAATATTTCAGTAGTGTTTTGTCGTGGTTTACCTTGTCACAGTTACATTCTCTTGATTTTTCAAAGTTCATTTTGGATTTTTACATTCTCTTGATTTTTCAAAGTTCATTTTGAATTTCTTTTCGTTGAAATGCAAGAGTTGGAATATTTCAGTAGTGTTTTCTTGTGCTTTACCTTGTCACAGTTACATTCTCTTGATCTTTCAAAGTTCATTTAGAATTTCTTTCGTGAAATGCAAGAGTTGGAATATTTCAGTAGTGTTTTCTCGTGGTTTACCATGTCACAGTTACATTCTCTTGATTTTTCAAAGTTCATTTTGAATTTCTTTCATTGATATGCAAGAGTTGGATTATTTCAGTATTGTTTTATCGTGGTTTACCTTGTAACAGTTACATTCTCTTAATTTTTTAAAGTTCATTTTGAATTTCTTTCGTTGAAATGCAAGAGTTGGAATCTTTCAGTAGTGTTTTGTTGTGCTTTACCATATCACAGTTACATTCTCTTGAATTTTCAAAGTTCATTAAGGATTTCCTTCGTTGAAATGTAAGAGTTGGAATATTTCAGTAGTGTTTTGTCATGGTTTACCATGTCACAGTTACATTCTCTTGATTTTTCAAAGTTCATTTTGAATTTCTTTCGTGAAATGCAAGAGTTGGAATATTTCAATAGTGTTTTATCGTGGTTTACCTTGTCACAGTTACATTCTCTTGATTTTTCAAAGCTCATTTTGATTCCTGTCATTGAAATAAAAGAGTTGGAATGTTCCAGTAGTTTTTTTTCATTGTTTATCTTTACACAGTTAAATTATCTTTATTTTTAAAAGTTTATTTTGGATTTCCTTCGTTGAAATGCAAGAGTTGAAATATTTAAGTAGTGTTATGTTAGGGTTTACCTTGTCACAGTTATATTCTCTTGATTTTTCAAAGTTCATTTAAAATTTCTTTCGTTGAAATGCAAGAGTTGGTATATTTCAGTAGTGTTTTGTCGTGGTTTACCTTGTCACAGTTACATTCTCTTGATTTTTCAAAGTTCATTTTGGATTTTTACATTCTCTTGATTTTTTGATACCTTGTCACAGTTACATTCTCTTGATTTTTCAAAGTTTATTTTGGATTTCTTTCATTGAAATGCAAGAGTTGGAATATTTCAGTAGTGTTTTGTTATGGTTTACCTTGTCACAGTTACATTCTCTTAATTTTTCAAAGTTCATTTTGAATTTCTTTCGTTGAAATGGAAGAGTTGGAATATTTCAGTAGTGTTTTGTCGTGGTTTACCTTGTCACAGTTGCATTCTCTTGATTTTTTCAAATTTCATTTTGGATTTCTTTCGTTAAAATGCAAGAGTTGGAATATTTCAGTAGTGTTTTGTCATGATTTACCATGTCACAGTTACATTCTCTTAATTTTTCAAAGTTCTTTTTGAATTTTTTTCATTGAAATGGAAGAGTTGGATTATTTCAGTAGTGTTTTGTCATGGTTTACCTTGTCACAGTTACATTCTCTTAATTTTTCAAACTTCATTTGAATTTCTTTCGTTGAAATACAAGAGTTGGAATATTTCAGTAGTGTGTTGTCGTGGTTTACCTTGTCACAGTTACATTCTCTTGATTTTTCAAAGTTCATTTTGTATTTCTTTATTTGAAATGCAAGAGTTGGAATATTTCAGTAGTGTTCTGTTTTGGTTTACCTTGTCACACTTACATTCTCTTAATTTTTCAAAGTTCATATTGGATTTCTTTCGTTGAAATGCAAGAGTTGGAATATTTCAGTAGTGTTATGTCATGGTTTACCTTGTCACAGTTACATTCTCTTAATTTTTCAAAGTTCATTTGAATTTCTTTCGTTGAAATGCAAGAGTTGGAATATTTCAGTAGTGTTTTGTCGTGGTTTACGTTGTGACAGTTACATTTTCATGATTTTTCAAAGTTCATTTTGAATTTCTTTAATTGAAATGCAAGAGCTGGATTATTTCAGTAGTGTTTTGTTTTGGTTTACCTTGTCACACTTACATTCTCTTGATTTTTCAAAGTTCATTTTGGTTTTCTTTCGTTGAAATGTAAGAGTTGGAATATTTCAGTAGTGTTTTGTCGTGGTTTACCTTTTCACAGTTACATTATCTTAATTTTTCAAAGTTCATTTTGAATTTCAATCATTGAAATGCAAGAGTTGGAATATTTCAGTAGTGTTTTGTTGTGGTTTACCTTGTCAGAGTTACATTTTCTTTATTTTTAAAAGTTCATTTTGAATTTCTTTCGTTGAAGTTCAAGGGTTGGAATATTTAAGTAGTGTCTTGTCGTGGTTTACCTTGTCACAGTTACATTCTCTTGATTTTTCAAAGTTCATTTTGGACTTCTTTCATAGAAATACAAGAATTGGAATATTTCAGTATTGTTTTGTCGTGGTTTACCTTGTCACAGTTACATTCTCTTAATTTTTCAAAGATGATTTTGAATTTCTTTCGTTTAAATGCAAGAGTTCGAATATATCAGTAGTGTTTTGTTATGGTTTAACTTGTCACAGTTACATTCTTTTGATTTTTCATAGTTCATTTTGGATTTCTTTCCTTGAAATTCAAGAGTTGGTATATTTCAGTAGTGTTTTGTCGTGGTTTACCTTGTCACAGTTACATTCTCTTGATTTTTCAAAGTTTATTTTGGATTTTTACATTCTCTTGATTTTTTAAAAGTTCATTTTGAATTTCTTTCTTTGAAATGCAAGAGTTGGAATATTTCAGTAGTGTATTGTTGTGCTTTACCTTGCCACTGTTACATTCTCTTGATTTTTTAAAGTTCATTTTGGAATTTCTTTCCTTGAAATGCAAGAGTTGGTATATTTCAGTAGTGTTTTGTCGTGGTTTACCTTGTCACAGTTACATTCTCTTGATTTTTCAAAGTTCATTTTGGATTTCTTTCGTTGAAATGCAAGAGTAGGAATATTTCAGTAGTGTTTTGTCATGATTTACCATGTCACAGTTACATTCTCTTGATTTTTCAAAGTTCATTTTGAATTTCTTTCATTGAAATGCAAGAGTTGGATTATTTCAGTAGTGTTTTGTCGTGGTTTATCTTTTCACAGTTACATTCTCTTAATTTTTCAAAGTTCATTTGAATTTCTTTCGTTGAAATGCAAGAGTTGGAATATTTCAGTAGTGTTTTGTCGTGGTTCACCTTGTCACAGTTACATTCTCATGATTTTTCAAAGTTCATTTTGAATTTCTTTAATTGAAATGCAAGAGTTGGATTATTTCAGTAGTGTTTTGTTTTGGTTTACCTTGTCACACTTACATTCTCTTAATTTTTCAAAGTTCATATTGGATTTCTTTCGTTGAAATGCAAGAGTTGGAATATTTCAGTAGTGTTATGTCATGGTTTACCTTGTCACAGTTACATTAACTTAATTTTTCAAAGTTCATTTGAATTTATTTCGTTGAAATGCAAGAGTTGGAATATTTCAGTAGTGTTTTGTCGTGGTTTACCTTTTCACAGTTACATTCTCATGATTTTTCAAAGTTCATTTTGAATTTCTTTAATTGAAATGCAAGAGTTGGATTATTTCAGTAGTGACTTGTTTTGGTTTACCTTGTCACACTTACATTCTCTTGATTTTTCAAAGTTCATATTGTATTTCTTTCGTTGAAATGCAAGAGGTGGAATATTTCAGTAGTGTTATGTCATGGTTTACCTTCTCACAGTTACATTCTGTTGATTTTTCAAAGTACATTTTGAATTTCTTTCGTTGAAATGCAAGAGTTGGAATATTTCAGTAGTGTTTTGTTGTGCTTTACCTTGTCACAGTTACATTCTGATGATTTTTCAAAGTACATTTTGAATTTCTTTCATTGAAATGCAAGAGTTGGAATATTTTATTAGTGTCTTGTCGTGGTTTACCTTGTCACAGTTACGTTCTCTTGTTTTTTCAAAGTTCATTTTGGATTTATTTCGTTGAAATGCAAGAGTCTGAATATTTCAGTAATGTTTTTGTCGTGATTTACCTTGTCACAGTTACATTCTCTTGATTTTTCAAAGTTCATTTTGAATTTATTTCGTGAAATGCAAGAGTTGGAATATTTCAGTAGTTTTTAGTGGTGGTTTAACTTGTCACAGTGACATTCTATCTTGATTTTTCAATGTTCATATTGAATTTCTTTTGTTGAATTGCACGAGTTGGAATATTTCAGTAGTGTTTTGTCGTGGTTTACCGTGTCACAGTTACATTCTCTTGATTTTTCAAAGTTCATTGTTTTTTTCTTTCGTTGAATTGTGTCTTGTTGTTCTTTGCCTTGTCACAGTGACAATCTCTTAATTTTTAAAAGTTTAGATTTAATTGTTATTGTTGTAATGAAAGAACTGGAATAATTCTGTTGAATTTTGTCGTGGTCTAACGTGGCAAAGTTAAATTCTCTTGATTTTTCAAATCTCGTTTTGGATTTCTTTCATAAAATGCAAGAGTTGGAATATTCAATAGTGTTTTATCGTGGTTTACCATTTCAAAGTTATATTCTCTTGATTTTTCAAATTTCATTTTGAATTTATTTCGTGAAATGCAAGAGTTGGAATATTTTAGTAGTGTTTTGTCGTGGTTTATCTTGTCACAGTTACATTCTCTTGATTTTTCAAAGTTCATTTTGAATTTCTTTCATTGAAATGCATGAGTTGGAATATTTCAGTAGTGTTTTATCATGGATTACCTTGTCCCAGTTATATTCTCTTGATTTTTCAAAAATCATTTTGGATTTCTTTCCTTGAAATGCAAGAGTTGGAATATTTCAGTAGTGTTTTTTCGTGGTTTACCTTGTCACAGTTACAGTCTCTTGATTTTTCAAAGTTCATTTTGGATTTATTTCCTTGAAATGAAAGAGTTGGAATATTTCAGTAGCGTTTTGTCGTGGTTTACCTTATTACAGTTACATTCTCTTGATTTTTCAAAGTTCATTTTGGATTTGTTTCTTTGAAATGCAAGAGTTGGAATATTTCAGTAGTGTTTTGTCGTGGTTTACCTTGTCACAGTTACATTCTCTTGATTTTTCAAAGTTCATTTTGGATTTTTACATTCTCTTGATTTTTCAAAGTTCATTTTGAATTTCTTTTCGTTGAAATGCAAGAGTTGGAATATTTCAGTAGTGTCTTGTTGTGCTTTACCTTGTCACTGTTACATTCTCATGATCTTTCAAAGTTCATTTTGAATTTCTTTCGTGAAATGCAAGAGTTGGAATATTTCAGTAGTGTTTTCTCGTGGTTTACCATATCACACTTACATTCTCTTGATTTTTCAAAGTTTATTTTGAATTTCTTTCATTGAAATGCAAGAGTTGGATTATTTCAGTAGTGTTTTGTCGTGGTTTACCTTGTCACAGTTACATTCTCTGAATTTTTCAATGTTCATTTTGAATTTCTTTAGTTGAAATGCAAGAGTTGGATTATTTAAGTAGTGTTTTGTTGTGCTTTACCATATCACAGTTACATTCTCTTGAATTTTCAAAGTTCATTAAGGATTACTTTCGTTGAAATGTAAGAGTTGGAATATTTCAGTAGTGTTTTGTCATGGTTTACCATGTCACAGTTACATTCTCTTGATTTTTCAAAGTTCATTTTGAATTTCTTTCGTGAAATGCAAGAGTTGGAATATTTCAATAGTGTTTTGTCGTGGTTTACATTGTCACAGTTACATTCTCTTGATTTTTTAAAGTTCATTTTGTTTTTTTTCCTTGAAATGCAAGAGGTAGAACATTTAATTAGTATATTGTCGTGATTTACATTATCAAAGGTACATTATATTGATTTTTTTAAGTTTATTTTGTGTTTCTTTCGTTGAAATGCAAGAGTTGGGATATTTCAGTAGTATTTTGTAACGTTTTACCGTGTCTCACTTACATTCTTTTGATTTTTCAAACCTCATTTTGAATTTCTTTTATTGAAATGCAAGAGTTGGAATATTTAATTGGTGTTTTGTCGTGGTTTACCTTGTCACAGTTAAATTCTCTTTATTTTTCAAAGTTCATTTTGGATTTTTACATTCTCTTGATTTTTTCAACGTTCTTTTTGAATTAATTTCGTTGACATGCAGGAATTGGAAGATTTCAGTTGTGTATTGTCTTCGATTACCTTGTCACAGTAACATTCCCTTTATTTTTCATAGTTCATTTGTGATTTCCGTCGTTGTAATGCAAGAGTTGGCTTATTTCAGTTGTGTTTTGTCGTGATTTACCATGTCGCAGCTACATTCTCTTGATTTTTTAAAGTTCATTTTGAATTTCTTTCATTGACATGGAAGAGTTGAATTATTTCAGTAGTGTTTTGTCGTGGTTTACCTTGTCACGGTTACATTCTCTTAATTTTTCAAATTTCATTTTGAACTTCCTTCGTTGATATGCAAGAGTTGGAATATTTCAGTAGTGTTTTGTTGTGCTTTACCGTGTCACAGTTACATTCTCTTGATTTTTCAAAGTTCATTTTGGATTTCTTTCGTTGAAGTGCAAGGGTTGGAATATTTAAGTAGTGTCTTTTCGTGGTTTACCTTGTCACAGTTACATTCTCTTGATTTTTCAAAGTTCATTTCTGGATTTCTTTAGTTGAAATGCAAGAATTGGTTTATTTCTGTATTGTTTTATCGTGGTTTACCGAGTCACAGTTACATTTTTTTGATTTTTCAAATTTCTATTTGGACTTCTTTCATTTAAACGCAAGAGTTGGAATTCATCAATATTATTTTCTTGTCTTTTACCCTCTCACAGTTACATTCTCTTGATTTTTCAAAAATTACTTTTAATTTCTTTCCTTGAAATTCAAGAGTTGGTATATTTCAGTAGTGTTTTGTCGTGGTTTACCTTGTCACAGTTACATTTTCTTGATTTTTCAAAGTTCATTTTGGATTTTTACATTCTCTTGATTTTTTAAAAGTTCATTTTGAATTTCTTTCTTTGAAATGCAAGAGTTGGAATATTTCAGTAGTGTATTGTTGTGCTTTACCTTGACACTGTTACATTCTCTTGATTTTTTAAAGTTCATTTTGGAATTTCTTTCCTTGAAATGCAAGAGTTTGTATATTTCAGTAGTGTTTTGTCGTGGTTTACCTTGTCACAGTTACATTCTCTTGATTTTTCAAAGTTCATTTTTAATTTCTTTCATTGAAATGCAAGAGTTGGAATATTTCAGTAGTGTTTTGTCGTGGTTTATCTTGTCACAGTTACATTCTCTTGATTATTCAAAGTTCATTTTGAATTTCTTTCATTGAAATGCAAGAGTTGGAATATTTCAGTAGTGTTTTGTCTTGGTTTACCTTGTCACACTTACATTATCTTGATTTTTCAAAGTTCATTTTGAATTTATTTCTTTTAAAAGCAATAGTTGGAATATTTAAGTAGTGTTCTGTTTTGGTTTACCTTGTCACACTTACATTCTCTTAATTTTTCAAAGTTCATATTGGATTTCTTTCGTTGAAATGCAAGAGTTGGAATATTTCAGTAGTGTTATGTCATGGTTTACCTTGTCACAGTTACATTAACTTAATTTTTCAAAGTTCATTTTGAATTTCTTTCGTTGAAATGCAAAAGTTGGAATATTTCAGTAGTGTTTTGTCGTCGTTTACCTTTTCACAGTTACATTCTCATGATTTTTCAAAGTTCATTTTGAATTTCTTTTATTGAAATGCAAGAGTTGGATTATTTCAGTAGTGACTTGTTGTGGTTTACCTTGTCACACTTACATTCTCTTGATTTTTCAAAGTTCATATTGGATTTCTTTCGTTGAAATGCAAGAGGTGGAATATTTCAGTAGTGTTATGTCATGGTTTACCTTGTCACAGTTACATTCTGTTGATTTTTCAAAGTACATTTTGAATTTCTTTCATTGAAATGCAAGAGTTGGAATATTTTAGTAGTGTTTTGTAGTGCTTTACCTTGTCAAAGTTACATTCTCTTGATTTTTAAAAGTTCATTTTGGATTTCTTTCATTGAAATGCAAGAGTTGGAATATTTTAGTAGTGTCTTGTCATGGTTTACCTTGTCACAGTTACATTCTCTTGATTTTTCAAAGTTCATTTTGGATTTATTTCGTTGAAATGCAAGAGTCGGAATATTTCAGTAGTATTTTTGTCGTGATTTACGTTGTCACAGTTACATTCTCTTGATTTTTCAAAGTTCTTTTTGGATTTCTTTCATTGAAATGCATGAGTTGGAATATTTAAGTAGTGTTTTATCATGGATTACCTTGTCCCAGTTATATTCTCTTGATTTTTCAAAAATCATTTTGGATTTCTTTCCTTGAAATGCAAGAGTTGGAATATTTCAGTAGTGTTTTGTCGTGGTTTACCTTGTCACAGTTACAGTCTCTTGATTTTTCAAATTTCATTTTGGATTTCTTTCCTTGAAATTCAAGAGTTGGAATATTTCAGTAGCGTTTTGTCGTGGTTTACCTTATGACAGTTACATTCTCTTGATCTTTCAAAGTTCATTTTGGATTTCTTTCGTTGAAATGCAAGAGTTGGAATATTTCAGTAGTGTTTTGTCGTGGTTTACCTTGTCACAGTTACATTCTCTTGATTTTTCAAAGTTCATTTTGGATTTTTACATTCTCATGATTTTTCAAAGTTCATTTTGAATTTCTTTTCGTTGAAATGCAAGAGTTGGAATATTTCAGTAGTGTCTTGTTGTGCTTTAGCTTGTCACTGTTACATTCTCATGATCTTTCAAAGTTCATTTTGAATTTCTTTCGTGAAATGCAAGAGTTGGAATATTTCAGTAGTGTTTTCTCGTGGTTTACCATATCACACTTACATTCTCTTGATTTTTCAAAGTTTATTTTGAATTTCTTTCATTGAAATGCAAGAGTTGGATTATTTCAGTAGTGTTTTGTCATGGTTTACCTTGTAACAGTTACATTCTCTTGATTTTTCAAAGTTCATTTTTAATTTTTTTCGTTGAAATGCAAGAGTTGGAATCTTTCAGTAGTGTTTTGTTGTGCTTTACCATATCACAGTTACATTCTCTTGAATTTTCAAAGTTCATTAAGGATTTCTTTCGTTGAAATGTAAGAGTTGGAATATTTCAGTAGTGTTTTGTCATGGTTTACCATGTCACAGTTACATTCTCTTGATTTTTCAAAGTTCATTTTGAATTTCTTTCGTGAAATGCAAGAGTTGGAATATTTCAATAGTGTTTTATCGTGGTTTACCTTGTCACAGTTACATTCTCTTGATTTTTCAAAGCTCATTTGGATTTCTTTCCTTGAAATGCAACAGGTAGAATATTTCAGTAGTATATCGTCGTGGTTGTCCATATCACAGTTACATTCTTTTGATTTTCAAAGTTTATTTCGGATTTATTTTGTTGATATGGATGAGATGGGATATTTTAGTAGTGTTTTGTTTCGGTCTACCTTGTTTCACTTTCATTCTCTTGATGTTTCAAACTTCATTTTGGATTTCTTTCCTTGAAATGCAAGAGTTGGTATATTTCAGTAGTGTTTTGTCGTGGTTTACCTTGTCACAGTTAAATTCTCTTTATTTTTCAATGTTCATTTTGGAGTTTTAAATTCTCTTTATTTTTCAAAGTTCATTTTGAATTTAATTTGTTGAAGTTAAAGAGTTGGATTATTTACGTATTGTTATGTCGTCGTTTACCTTTTCACTGTTACATTATATTGGTTTTTCAAAGTTAATTTTGGTTTTCATTCGTTTAAATGCAAAAGTTGTAAAATGTACTAAGTGTTTTGTCGTGGTTTACCATGTCACAGTTACATTCTCTTGATTTTTCAAAGTTCATTTTTAATTTCTTTCATTGAAATGGAAGAGTTGGATTATTTCAGTAGTGTTTTGTCGTGGTTTACCTTGTCCCAGTTACATTCTATTTATTTTCCAAAGCTCATTTTGGAATTTTTCCTTGAAATGCAAGAGTTTGAATATTTCAGTAGTGTTTTGTCGTGGTTTACCTTGTCACAGTTAAATTCTCTTGATTTTTCAAAGTTCATTGTGGATTTCCTTCGTTGAAATGCAAGAGTTGGAGTATTTCAGTAGTGTTTTGTCATGGTTTACCATGTGTCACAGTTACATTCTCATGATTTTTCAAAGTTAATTTTGAATTTCTTTCTTTGAAATGGAAGAGTTGGATTATTTCAGTAGTGTTTTGTCGTGGTTTACCTTGTCACAGTTACATTCTCTTAATTTTTCAAACTTCATTTGAATTTCTTTCGTTGAAATGCAAGAGTTGGAATATTTCAGTAGTGTTTTGTCGTGTTTTACCTTGTCACAGTTACATTCTCTTGATTTTTCAAAGTTCATTTTGAATTTCTTTAATTGAAATGCAAGAGTTGGATTATTTCAGTAGTGTTTTGTTTTGGTTTACCTTGTCACACTTACATTCTCTTGATTTTTCAAAGTTCATTTTGGATTTCTTTCTTTGAAATGCAAGAGTTGGAATATTTCAGTAGTGTTTTGTCATGGTTTACCTTGTCACAGTTACATTCTCTTAATTTTTCAAAGTTCATTTTGAATTTCTTTCGTTGAAATGCAAGAGTTGGAATATTTCAGTAGTGTTTTGCTGTGCTTTACCTTATCACAGTTACATTCTCTTGATTTTTCAAAGTTCATTTTGAATTTCTTTCGTTGAAGTGCAAAGGTTGGAATATTTAAGTAGTGTCTTGTCGTGGTTTACCTTGTCAAAGTTACATTCTCTTAATTTTTCAAAGTTCATTTTGAATTTCTTTCTTTGAAATGCACGAGTTGGAATATTTCAGTAGTGTCTTTTTGTGCTTTACCTTGCCACTGTTACATTCTCTTGATTTTTCAAAGTTCATTTTGGATTTCTTTCCTTGAAATGCAAGAGTTGGAATATTTCAGTAGTGCTTTGTCGTGGTTTACCGTATCACAGTTACATTCTCTTGATTTTTCAAAGTTCATTTTGGATTTCTTTCGTTAAAATGCAAGAGTTGGAATATTTCAGTAGTGTTTTGTCATGATTTACCTTGTCACAGTTACATTCTCTTGATTTTTCAAAGTTCATTTTGAATTTTTTTCATTGAAATGCAAGAGTTGGAATATTTCAGTATTGTTTTGTCATGGTTTACCTTGTCACAGTTACATTCTCTTAATTTTTCAAAGTTCATTTGAATTTCTTTCGTTGAAATGCAAGAGTTGGAATATTTCAATAGTGTTTTGTCGTTGTTTAACTTGTCACAGTTACATTCTCTTGATTTTTCAAAGTTCATTTTGGATTTGTTTTGTTGAAATGCAAGAGTTGGAATATTTCAGTAGTGTTTTTGTCGTGATTTACGTTGTCACAGTTACATTCTCTTGATTTTTCAAAGTTCATTTTGAATTTATTTCATTAAATGCAAGAGTTGGAATATTTCAGTAGTGTTTTTTCGTGGTTTACCTTGTCACAGTGACATTCTCTCTTGATTTTTCAAAGTTCATCTTGAATTTCTTTCGTTGAAATGCAAGAGTTGGAATATTTCAGTAGTGTTTTGTCGTGGTTTACCGTGTCACAGTTACATTCTCTTGATTTTTTCAAAGTTCATTTTTGATTTCTTTCGTTGAAATGCAAGAGTTAGAATATTTCAGTAGTGTTTTGTCATGATTTACCATGTCACAGATAGATTCTCTTAATTTTTCAAAGTTCATTTTGAATTTCTTTCATTGAAATGCAAGAGTTGGATTATTTCAGTAGTGTTTTGTCGTGGTTTATCTTTTCACAGTTACATTCTCTTAATTTTTCAAAGTTCATTTGAATTTCTTTCGTTGAAATGCAAGAGTTGGAATATTTCAGTAGTGTTTTTTCGTGGTTTACCTTGTCACAGTTACATTCTCATGATTTTTCAAAGTTCATTTTGAATTTCTTTAATTGAAAAGCAAGAGTTGGATTATTTCAGTAGTGTTTTGTTTTGGTTTACCTTGTCACACTTACATTCTCTTAATTTTTCAAAGTTCATATTGGATTTCTTTCGTTGAAATGCAAGAGTTGGAATATTTCAGTAGTGTTATGTCATGGTTTACCTTGTCACAGTTACATTAACTTAATTTTTCAAAGTTCATTTGAATTTCTTTCGTTGAAATGCAAGAGTTGGAATATTTCAGTAGTGTTTTGTCGGGGTTTACCTTGTCACAGTTACATTCTCATGATTTTTCAAAGTTCATTTTGAATTTCTTTAATTGAAATGCAAGAGTTGGATTATTTCAGTAGTGTTTTGTTTTGGTTTACCTTGTCACACTTACATTCTCTTAATTTTTCAAAGTTCATATTGGATTTCTTTCGTTGAAATGCAAGAGTTGGAATATTTCAGTAGTGTTATGTCATGGTTTACCTTGTCACAGTTACATTAACTTAATTTTTCAAAGTTCATTTGAATTTCTTTCGTTGAAATGCAAGAGTTGGAATATTTCAGTAGTGTTTTGTCGTCGTTTACCTTTTCACAGTTACATTCTCATGATTTTTCAAAGTTCATTTTGAATTTCTTTAATTGAAATGCAAGAGTTGGAATATTTCAGTAGTGACTTGTTTTGGTTTACCTTGTCACACTTACATTCTCTTGATTTTTCAAAGTTCATATTGGATTTCTTTCTTTGAAATGCAAGAGTTGGAATATTTCAGTAGTGTTTTGTCATGGTTTACCTTGTCACAGTTACATTCTCTTAATTTTTCAAAGTTCATTTTGAATTTCTTTCGTTGAAATGAAAGAGTTGTAATATTTAAGTAGTGTTTTTTTTTGCTTTACATTTTAAAAGTTAAATTATATTTATTTTTAAAATTTAATTTTGTATTTATTTCTTGAAATTCAAGAGTTGGAATATTTTAGTAGTGTCTTGTCATGGTTTACCTTGTCACAGTTACATTCTCTTGATTTTTCAAAGTTCATTTTGGATTTATTTCGTTGAAATGCAAGAGTCGGAATATTTCAGTAGTATTTTTGTCGTGATTTACGTTGTCACAGTTACATTCTCTTGATTTTTCAAAGTTCATTTTGGATTTCTTTCATTGAAATGCATGAGTTGGAATATTTAAGTAGTGTTTTATCATGGATTACCTTGTCCCAGTTATATTCTCTTGATTTTTCAAAAATCATTTTGGATTTCTTTCATTGAAATTCAAGAGTTGGAATATTTCAGTAGTGTTTTGTCGTGGTTTACCTTGTCACAGTTACATTCTCTTGATTTTTCAAAGTTCATTTTGGATTTTTTTCGTTGAAATGCAAGAGTTGGAATATTTCAGTAGTGTTTTGTCGTGGTTTACCTTATTACAGTTACATTCTCTTGATCTTTCAAAGTTCATTTTGGATTTCTTTCATTGAAATGCAAGAGTTGGAATATTTCAATAGTGTTTTGTCGTGGTTTACCTTGTCACAGTTACATTCTCTTGATTTTTCAAAGTTCATTTTGGATTTTTACATTCTCATGATTTTTCAAAGTTCATTTTGAATTTCTTTTCGTTGAAATGCAAGAGTTGGAATATTTCAGTAGTGTCTTGTTGCGCTTTAGCTTGTCACTGTTACATTCTCATGATCTTTCAAAGTTCATTTTGAATTTCTTTCGTGAAATGCAAGAGTTGGAATATTTCAGTAGTGTTTTCTCGTGGTTTACCATATCACACTTACATTCTCTTAATTTTTCAAAGTTCATTTTGAATTTCTTTCATTGAAATGCAAGAGTTGGATTATTTCAGTAGTGTTTTGTCGTGGTTTACCTTGTAACAGTTACATTCTCTTAATTTTTCAAAGTTCATTTTGAATTTCTTTCGTTGAAATGCAAGAGTTGGAATCTTTCAGTAGTGTTTTGTTGTGCTTTACCATATCACAGTTACATTCTCTTGATTTTCAAAGTTCATTTTGGATTTCTTTCGTTGAAATATAAGAGTTGGAATATTTCAGTAGTGTTTTGTCATGGTTTACCATGTCACAGTTACATTCTCTTGATTTTTCAAAGTTCATTTTGAATTTCTTTCGTGAAATGCAAGAGTTGGAATATTTCAATAGTGTTTTATCGTGGTTTACCTTGTCACAGTTACATTCTCTTGATTTTTCAAAGCTCATTTGGATTTCTTTCGTTGAAATTCAACAGGTTGAATATTTCAGTAGTATTTCGTCGTGGTTTGCCATATCACAGTTACATTCTCTTGATTTTTCAAACTTTATTTTGGATTTCTTTCGTTGAAATGGAATAGTTAGGATATTTCAGTAGTGTTTTGTTACGTTTTACCTTGTCACACTTACATTCTTTTGATTTTTCAAAGTTCATTTTGGATTTCTTTCCTTGAAATGCAAGAGTTGGAATATTTCAGTAGTGTTTTGTCGTGGTTTACCTTGTCACAGTTACATTCTCTTTATTTTTCAAAGTTCATTTTGGATTTTTACATTCTCTTAATTTTTTCAAACTTAATTTTGAATTTCATTCGTTGAAATGGAAGATTTGAATTATTTCCGTAGTGTCATGTAGTGGTTTACCATGTCACAGTTACATTTTCTTTATTTTTCAAAGTTCATTTTGGATTTATTTCGTTGAAATGCAAGAGTTGGAATATTTCAGTAGTGTTTTGTCATGATTTACCATGTCAAACTTATATTTTCTTGATTTTTCAAATTTCATTTTGAATTTCTTTCATTGAAATGCAAGAGTTGGATTATTTCAGTAGTGTTTTGTCGTGGTTTACCCTGTCACACTTTCATTCTCTTAATTTTTCAAACTTCATTTGAATTTCTTTCCTTGGAATGCAAGAGTTGGAATATTTCAGTAGTGTTTTGTCGTGGTTTACCTTGTCACAGTTACATTCTCTTAATTTTTCAAAGTTCATTTTGGATTTCCTTCGTTGAAATGCAAGAGTTGGAATATTTCAGTAGTGTTTTGTCATGGTTTACCATGTCAGAGTTACATTTTCTTGATTTTTCAAAGTTCATTTTGAATTTCTTTCATTGAAATGGAAGAGTTGGATTATTTCAGTAGTGTTTTGTCGTGGTTTACCTTGTCACAGTTACATTCTCTTAATTTTTCAAAGTTCATTTGAATTTCTTTCGTTGAAATGTAAGAGTTGGAATATTTCAGTAGTGTTTTGTCGTGGTTTACCTTGTCACAGTTACATTCTCATGATTTTTCAAAGTTCATTTTGAATTTCTTTAATTGAAATGCAAGAGTTGGAATATTTCATTAGTGTTTTGTTGTGGTTTACCTTTTCACTCTTACATTCTCTTGATTTTTCAAAGTTCATATGGGGTTTCTTTCTTTCAAATGCAAGAGTTGGAATATTTCAGTAGTGCTTTGTTGTGGTTTACCTTGTCACAGTTACATTCTCTTGATTTTTCAAAGTTCATTTTGTATTTCTTTCGTTGAAATGCAAGAGTTGGATTATTTCAGTAGTGTTTTGTTGTGCTTTACCTTATCAAAGTTACATTCTCTTGATTTTTCAAAGTTCATTTTGAATTTCTTTCGTTGAAGTGCAAAGGTTGGAATATTTAAGTAGTGTCTTGTCTTGGTTTACCTTGTCAAAGTTACATTCTCTTAATTTTTCAAAGTTCATTTTGTATTTCTTTCGTTGAAATGCAAGAGTTGGAATATTTCAGTAGTGTCTTGTTGTGCTTTACCTTGTCACAGTTACATTCTCTTGATTCTTCAAAGTTCATTTTGGATTTCTTTCGTTGAAATGCAAGAGTTGGAATATTTCAGTAGTGTTTTGTCGTGGTTTACCTTGTCACAGTTGCATTCTCTTGATTTTTCAAAGTTTATTTTGGATCTCTTTCATTGAAATGCAAGAGTTGGATTATTTCAGTAATGTTTTGTCATGGTCTACCACGTCAAACTAATATTTTCTTGATTTTTCAAATTTCAATTTGAATTTCTTTAATTGAAATGCAAGACTTGGATTATTTCAGTAGTGTTTTGTTGTGGTTTACCTTGTCACAGTTACATTCTCTTAATTTTTCTTGGATTTGGATTTTTTGGATTTCTTTCGTTGAAATGCAAGAGTTGGAATATTTCAGTAGTGTTATGTTATGGTTTACCTTGTCACAGTTACATTCTCTTAATTTTTCAAATTTCATTTTGGATTTCTTTCATTGAAATGAAAGAGTTGGATTATTTCAGTAGTGTTTTGTTGTGCTTTTCCTTGTCAAACTTACATTCTCTTGATTTTTATAATTTAATTTTGTATTTCTTTCGTTGAAATGCAAGAGTTGGAATATTTTAGTAGTGTCTTGTCATGGTTTACCTTGTCACAGTTACATTCTCTTGATTTTTCAAAGTTCATTTTGGATTTATTTCGTTGAAATGCAAGAGTCGGAATATTTCAGTAGTATTTTTGTCGTGATTTACGTTGTCACAGTTACATTCTCTTGATTTTTCAAAGTTCATTTTGAATTTATTTCGTGAAATGCAAGAGTTGGAATATTTCAGTAGTGTTTAGTCGTGGTTTACCTTGTCACAGTGACATTCTCTCTTGATTTTTCAAAGTTCATCTTGAATTTCTTTTGTTGAAATGCAAGAGTTGGAATATTTCAGTAGTGTTTTGTCGTGGTTTACCACGACACCTTGTCACAGTTACATTCTCTTGATTTTTCAAAGTTCAGTTTGGATTTCTTTCGTTGAAATGCAAGAGTTGGAATATTTCAGTAGTGTTTTGTTGTGCTTTACCTTGTCCAAGTTACATTCTCTTGATTTTTCAATGTTCGTTTTGAATTTCTTTCGTAAAATGCAAGAGTTGGAATATTTCAGTAGTGTTTTGTCGTGGTTTACCATGTCACAGTTACATTCCCTTGATTTTTCAAAGTTCATTTTGAATTTCTTTCGTGAAATTCAAGAGTTGGAATATTTTAGTAGTGTTTTGTCGTGGTTTACCTTGTCACAGTTACATTCTCTTGATTTTTCAAAGTTCATTTTGGATTTCTTTCATTGAAATGCATGAGTTGGAATATTTAAGTAGTGTTTTATCATGGATTACCTTGTCTCAGTTATATTCTCTTGATTTTTCAAAAATCATTTTGGATTTCTTTCCTTGAAATGCAAGAGTTGGAATATTTCCGTAGTGTTTTGTCGTGGTTTACCTTGTCACAGTTACATTCTCTTGATTTTTCAAAGTTCATTTTGGATTTCTTTCCTTGAAATGCAATAGGTGGAATATTTCAGTAGTGTTTTGTCGTGGTTTAGCATGTCACAGTTACATTCTCTTGATTTTTCAAGGTTCACTTTGTATTTCTTTCGTTGAAATTCAAGAGTTGGAATATTTCATTAGTGCTTTGTCGTGGTTTACCTTGTCACAGTTACATTCTCTTGATTTTTCAAAGTTCATTTTGGATTTTTACATTCTCATGATTTTTCAAAGTTCATTTTGAATTTCTTTTCGTTGAAATGCAAGAGTTGGAATATTTCAGTAGTGTCTTGTTGTGCTTTACCTTGTCACTGTTATATTCTCATGATCTTTCAAAGTTCATTTTGAATTTCTTTCGTGAAATGCAAGAGTTGGAATATTTCAGTAGTGTTTTCTCGTGGTTTACCATATCACACTTACATTCTCTTGATTTTTCAAAGTTTATTTTGAATTTCTTTCATTGAAATGCAAGAGTTGGATTATTTCAGTAGTGTTTTGTCGTGGTTTACCTTGTCACAGTTACATTCTCTTAATTTTTCAAAGTTCATTTTGAATTTTTTTCGTTGAAATGCAAAAGTTGGAATCTTTCAGTAGTGTTTTGTTGTGCTTTACCATATCACAGTTACATTCTCTTGAATTTTCAAAGTTCATTAAGGATTTCTTTCGTTGAAATGCAAGAGTTGGAATATTTCAGTAGTGTTTTGTTGTGGTTTACCATGTCACAGTTACATTCTCTTGATTTTTCAAAGTTCATTTTGAATTTCTTTCGTGAAATGCAAGAGTTGGAATATTTCAGTAGTGTTTTATCGTGGTTTACCTTGTCACAGTCACATTCTCTTGATTTTTCAAAGTTCATTTGGATTTATTTACTTGAAATTCAATAGTTGGAATATTTTAGAAGTGTCTTGTCGTAGTTTACCTTGTCACAGTTACATTCTCTTAATTTTTAAAAGTTCATTTTGGATTTCTTTCCTTGAAATGCAAGAGTTGAAATATTTCAGTAGTGTTTTGTTATGGTTTACCTTGTCACAGTTACATTCTTTTGATTTTTCAAAGTTCATTTTAGATTTCTTTCCTTGAAATGCAAGAGTTGGTATATTTCAGTAGTGTTTTGTCGTGGTTTACCTTGTCACAGTTACATTCTCTTTATTTTTCAAAGTTCATTTTGGATTTTTACATTCTCTTTATTTTTTCAAAGTTCATTTTGAATTTGTTTCGTTGAAATGCAAGAGTTGGAAGATTTCAGTAGTGTTTTGTCGTGGTTTACCATGTCACAGTTACATTCTCTTGATTTTTCAAAGTTTATTTTGAATTTCTTTCGTTGAAATGCAAGAGTTGGAATATTTCAGTAGTGTTTTGTCGATGATTTACCATGCCACAGTTAAATTCTCGTGATTTTTCAAAGTTAATTTTGAATTTATTTCATTGAAATGGAAGAGTTGGATTATTTCAGTAGTGTTTTGTCGTGGTTTACCTTGTCACAGTTACATTCTCTTGATTTTTCAAACTTAATTTGAATTTATTTCGTTGAAATGCATGAGTTGAAACATTTAATTAGTGTTTTGTCGTGGTTTACCGTGTCACAGTTACATTTTCGTAATTTTTAAAAGTTCATTCTGGATTTACTTCATTGAAATGCAAGAGTTGGAATATTTCATTATTGTTTTGTCGTGGTTTACCATGTCACAGTTACATTCTCTTGATTTTTAAAAGTTCATTTTGAATTTCTTTCATTGAAATGCAAGAGTTGGATTATTTCAGTAGTGATTTGTCGTGGTTTACCTTGTCAGAGTTACATTCTCTTAATTTTTCAAAGTTAATTTGAATTTCTTTCGTTGAAATGCAAGAGTTGGAATATTTCAGTAGTGTTTTGTCGTGTTTTACCTTGTCACAGTTACATTCTCATGATTTTTCAAAGTTCATTTTGAATTTCATTAATTGAAATGCAAGAGTTGGATTATTTCAGTAGTGTTTTGTTTTGGTTTACATTGTCACACTTACATTCTCTTGATTTTTCAAAGTTCATTTTGGATTTCTTTCCTTGAAATTCAAGAGTTGGAATATTTCATTAGTGTTTTTTCTTGCTTTACCTTGTCACAGTTACATTCTCTTAATTTTTCAAAGTTCATTTTGAATTTCTTTCGTTGAAATGCAAGAGTTGGATTATTTCAGTAGTGTTTTGTTGTGCTTTACCTTATCACAGTTACATTCTCTTGATTTTTCAAAGTTCATTTTGAATTTCTTTCGTTGAAGTGCAATGGTTGGAATATTTAAGTAGTGTATTGTCGTGGTTTACCTTGTCAAAGTTACATTCTCTTAATTTTTCAAAGTTCATTTTGAATTTCTTTCGTTGAAATGCAAGAGTTGGAATATTTCAGTAGTGTCTTGTTGTGCTTTACCTTGCCACTGTTACATTCTCTTGATTTTTCAAAGTTCATTTTGGATTTCTTTCCTTGAAATGCAAGAGTTGGAATATTTCAGTAGTGTTTTGTCGTGGTTTACCTTGTCACAGTTGCATTCTCTTTATTTTTCAAAGTTCATTTTGGATTTCTTTCGTTGAAATGCAAGAGTTGGAATATTTCAGTAGTGTTTTGTCATGATTTACCTTGTCACAGTTACATTCTCTTGATTTTTCAAAGTTCATTTTGAATTTCTTTCATTGAAATGCAAGAGTTGGATTATTTCAGTAGTGTTTTGTCGTGGTTAACCTTGTCACAGTTACATTCTCTTAATTTTTCAAAGTTCATTTGAATTTCTTTCGTTGAAATGCAAGAGTTGGAATATTTCAATAGTGTTTTGTCGTTGTTTACCTTGTCACAGTTACATTCTCTTGATTTTTCAAAGTTTATTTTGGATTTCTTTTGTTGAAATGCAAGAGTCGGAATATTTCAGTAGTGTTTTTGTCGTGATTTACGTTGTCACAGTTACATTCTCTTGATTTTTCAAAGTTCATTTTGAATTTATTTCGTTAAATGCAAGATTTGGAATATTTCAGTAGTGTTTTTTCGTGGTTTATCTTGTCACAGTGACATTCTCTCTTGATTTTTCAAAGATCATATTGAATTTCTTTCGTTGAAATGAAAGAGTAGGAATATTTCAGTAGTGTTTTATAGTGATTTACATTGTCACAGTTACATTCTCTTGATTTTTTCAAATCTCATTTTGGATTTCTTTTGTTCGATTGAAATAGTTGGAATATTTCAGTAGTCTTTCGTCATTATCTACCATATCACAGCTATATTTTCTTTATTTTTCAAAGTTCATCTTGAATTTTTTTCATTCAAATGCAAGAGCTGGATTATTTCTGTAGTGTTTTTTTCGCTTTACTTTGTCACAGTTACATTCTCTTAATTTTTCAAAGTTCATTTGAATTTCTTTCGTTGAAATGCAAGAGTTGGACTATTTCAGTAGTGTTTTGTCGTGGTTTACCTTGTCACAGTTACATTCTCATGATTTTTCAAAGTTCATTTTGAATTTCTTTAATTGAAAAGCAAGAGTTGGATTATTTAAGTAGTGTTCTGTTTTGGTTTACCTTGTCACACTTACATTCTCTTAATTTTTCAAAGTTCATTTTGGATTTCTTTCGTTTAAATGCATGAGTTGGAATATTTCAGTAGTGCTATGTCATGGTTTACCTTGTCACAGTTACATTCTCTTAATTTTTCAAAGTTCATTTGAATTTCTTTCGTTGAAATGCAAGAGTTGGAATATTTCAGTAGTGTTTTGTCGTGGTTTACGTTGTCACAGTTACATTTTCATGATTTTTCAAAGTTCATTTTGAATTTCTTTAATTGAAATGCAAGAGCTGGATTATTTCATTAGTGTTTTGTTTTGGTTTACCTTGTCACACTTTCATTCTCTTGATTTTTCAAAGTTCATTTTGGATTTCATTCGTTGAAATGCAAGTTGGAATATTTCAGTAGCGTTATGTCGTGGTTTACCTTTTCACAGTTACATTCTCTTAATTTTTCAAAGTTCATTTGAATTTCTTTCGCTGAAATGCAAGAGTTGGAATATTTCAGTAGTGTTTTGTCGTGATTTACGTTGTGACAGTTACATTTTCATGATTTTTCAAAGTTCATTTTGAATTTCTTTAATTGAAATGCAAGAGCTGGATTATTTCAGTAGTGTTTTGTTTTGGTTTACCTTGTCACACTTTCATTCTCTTGATTTTTCAAAGTTCATATTGGATTTCTTTCGTTGAAATGCAAGAGTTGGAATATTTCAGTAGTGTTTTGTCGTGGTTTACCTTGTCACAGTTACATTCTCTTAATCTTTCAAAGTTCATTTTGAATTTCTTTCGTTGATATGCAAGAGTTGGAATATTTCAGTAGTGTTTTGTTGTGCTTTACCTTGTCACAGTTACATTCTCTTGATTTTTCAAAGTTCATTTTGGATTTCTTTCGTTGAAGTTCATAGGTTGGAATATTTAAGTAGTGTTTTGTCGTGGTTTACCTTGTCACAGTTGCATTTTCTTTATGTTTCAAAGTTCATTTTGAACTTCTTTCATTGAAATGCAAGAATTGGAATATTTCAGTATTGTTTTATAGTGGTTTACATTGTCACAGTTACATTCTCTTGAGTTTTAAAAGCTCATTTTGGACTTATTTAGTTGAAATGCAAGAGTTGGAATATATCAGTAGTGTTTTGTTATTGTTTACCTTGTCACAGTTACATTCTTTTGATTTTTCAAAGTTCATTTTAGATTTCTTTCCTTGAAATGCAAGAGTTGGTATATTTCAGTAGTGTTTTGTCGTGGTTTACCTTGTCACAGTTACATTCTCTTGATTTTTCAAATTTTGGATTTTTACATTCTCTTGATTTTTTCAAAGTTCATTTTGAATTTCTTTCGTTGAAATGCAAGAGTTGGATTATTTCAGTAGTGTTTTGTTGTGCTTTACCTTGTAAAAGTTACATTCTCTTGATTTTTCAAAGTTCATTTTGAATTTCTTTCGTTGAAGTGCAAAGGTTGGAATATTTAAGTAGTGTCTTGTCTCGGTTTACCTTGTTAAAGTTACATTCTCTTGATTTTTCAAAGTTCATTTTGAATTTCTTTCGTTGAAATGCAAGAGTTGGAATATTTCAGTAGTGTTTTGTTGTGCTTTACCTTGTCACAGTTACATTCTATTGATTTTTCAAAGTTCATTTTGAATTTCTTTTATTGAAATGCAAGAGTTGGAATCTTTTAGTAGTGTCTTGTCATGGTTTACCTTGTCACAGTTACATTCTCATGATTTTTCAAAGTTCATTTTGGATTTCTTTCGTTGAAATGCAAGAGTCGGAATATTTCAGTAGTGTTTTTGTCGTGATTTACGTTGTCACAGTTACATTCTCTTGATTTTTCAAAGTTCGTTTTGGATTTTTACATTCTCTTGATTTTTTCAAAGTTCATTTTGGATTTCTTTCGTTGAAATGAAAGAGTTGAAGTATTTCAGTAGCTGTTTGTTGTGCCTTACCTTTCCATTGTTACATTCTCTTGATTTTTAAAAGTTCATTTTGAAATTTTTTCCTTGAAATGCAAGAGTTGGAATTTTTCATTAGTGTTTTGTCGTGATTTACCTTTCCACAGTTGCATTCTCTTGATTTTTCAAAGTTCATTTTGGATTTCTTTCGTTAAAATGCAAGAGTTGGAATATTTCAGTAGTGTTTTGTCATGATTTACCATGTCACAGTTACATTCTCTTGATTTTTCAAAGTTCATTTTGAATTTCTTTCATTGAAATGCAAGAGTTGGATTATTTCAGTAGTGTTTTGTCGTGGTTTACATTGTCACAGTTACATTCTCTTAATTTTTCAAAGTTCATTTGAATTTCTTTCGTTGAAATGCATGAGTTGGAATATTTCAATAGTGTTTTGTCGTGGTTTACCTTGTCGCAGTTACATTCTCTTGATTTTTCAAAGTTCATTTTGGATTTCTTTTGTTGAAATGCAAGAGTCGGAATATTTCAGTAGTGTTTTTGTCGTGATTTACGTTGTCACAGTTACATTCTCTTGATTTTTCAAATTTCATTTTGAATTTATTTCGTTAAATGCAAGAGTTGGAATATTTCAGTAGTGTTTTTTCGTGGTTTACCTTGTCACAGTGACATTCTCTCTTGATTTTTCAAAGTTCATCTTGAATTTATTTTGTTGAAATGCAAGAGTTGGAATATTTCAGTAGTGTTTTGTCTTGGTTTACCGTGTCACAGTTACATTCTCTTGATTTTTCAAAGTTCATGTTGGATTTCTTTTGTTGAAATGCAAGAGTCGGAATATTTCAGTAGTGTTTTTGTCGTGATTTACGTTGTCACAGTTACATTCTCTTGATTTTTCAAAGTTCATTTTGAATTTATTTCGTTAAATGCAACAGTTGGAATATTTCAGTAGTGTTTTTTCGTGGTTTATCTTGTCACAGTGACATTCTCTCTTGATTTTTCAAAGTTCATCTTGAATTTCTTTTGTTGAAATGCAAGAGTTGGAATATTTCAGTAGTGTATTGTCGTGGTTTACCGTGTCACAGTTACATTCTCTTGATTTTTTCAAATTTCATTTTGGATTTCTTTAGTTGAAATGCAAGAGTTGGAATATTTCAGTAGTGTTTTTTCGTGGTTTATCTTGTCACAGTGACATTCTCTCTTGATTTTTCAAAGTTCATCTTGAATTTCTTTTGTTGAAATGCAAGAGTTGGAATATTTCAGTAGTGTTTTGTCGTGGTTTACCGTGTCACAGTTACATTCTCTTGATTTTTCAAAGTTCATTTTGGATTTCTTTCATTGAAATGTGTTTTGTTGTGCTTTACCTTGTCACAGTTAGATTCTCTTCATTTTTCAAAGTTCAGTTTGGATTTTTTTCGTTTAAATGCAAGAGTTGGAATATTGCAGTAGTGTTTTGTTGTGCTTTACCTTGTCACAGTTCCATTCTCTTGATTTTTCAAAGTTCATTTTGGATTTCTTTCGTAAAATGCTAGAGGTGGAATATTTCAGTAGTGTTTTATCGTGGTTTACCATGTCACAGTTACATTCTCTTGATTTTTCAAAGTTCATTTTGAATTTCTTTCGTGAAATTCAAGAGTTGGAATATTTCAGTAGTGTTTTGTCGTGGTTTACCGTGTCACAGTTACATTCTCTTGATTTTTCAAAGTTCATTTTGGATTTCTTTTGTTGAAATGCAAGAGTCTGAATATTTCAGTAGTGTTTTTGTCGTGATTTACGTTGTCACAGTTACATTCTCTTGATTTTTCAAAGTTCATTTTGAATTTATTTCATTAAATGCAACAGTTGGAATATTTCAGTAGTGTTTTTTCGTGGTTTACCTTGTCACAGTGACATTCTCTTGATTTTTCAAAGTTCATCTTGAATTTCTTTTGTTGAAATGCAAGAGTTGGAATATTTCAGTAGTGTTTTGTCGTGGTTTACCGTGTCACAGTTACATTCTCTTGATTTTTTCAAAGTTCATTGTGGATTTCTTTCATTGAAATGTGTTTTGTTGTGCTTTACCTTGTCACAGTTAGATTCTCTTCATTTTTCAAAGTTCAGTTTAGATTTTTTTCGTTTAAATGTAAGAGTTGGAATATTGCAGTAGTGTTTTGTTGTGCTTTACCTTGTCACAGTTACATTCTCTTGATTTTTCAAAGTTCATTTTGGATTTCTTTCGTAAAATGCAACAGTTGGAATATTTCAGTAGTGTTTTATCGTGGTTTACCATGTCACAGTTACATTCTCTTGATTTTTCAAAGTTCATTTTGAATTTCTTTCGTGAAATTCAAGAGTTGGAATATTTTAGTAGTATTTTGTTATGTTTTACCTTGTCACAGTTACATTCTCTTGATTTTTAAAAGTTCATTTTGTATTTCTTTCATTGAAATGCATGAGTTGGAATATTTCAGTAGTGTTTTATCATGGATTACCTTGTCACAGTTATATTCTCTTGATTTTTCAAAAATCATTTTGGATTTCTTTCCTTGAAATGCAAGAGTTGGAATATTTCAGTAGTGTTTTGTTGTGGTTACCTTGTCACAGTGACATTCTCTTGATTTTTAAAAGTTCATTTTGGGTTTCTTTCATTGAAATGCAAGAGTTTGAATATTTCAGTAGTGTTTTGTTATGGTTTACCATGTCACAGTTACATTATAATGATTTTTCAAAGTTCATTTTGGATTTCTTTCGTTGAAATGCAAGAGTTGGAATATTTCAGTAGTGTTTTGTCATGGTTTACCTTGTCACAGTTACATTCTTTGATTTTTCAAAGTTCATTTTGAATTTATTTCATTGAAATGCAAAGGTTGGAATATTTCGGTGATGTTTTGTCGTGGTTTACCTTGTCACAGTTACATTCTCTTGATTTTTCAAAGTTCATTTTGAATTTCTTTCATTGAAATGCAAGAGTTGGAATATTTCAGTATTGTTTTGATTAGGTTAGGTTATCCTACGTACGCACACGTACGTAGGCCAACCTAACCTATTCTAATCAAAACACTACTGAAATATTCCAACTCTTGCATTTCAATGAAAGAAATCCAAAATGAATTTTGAAAAAATCAAGAGTCCAACTCTTGCATTTCGATGAAAGAAATCCAAAATGAAATTTGAAAAATCAAGAGAATGTAACAGTGACTAGGTAAACCACAACAAAACACTATGGAAATATTCCAACTCTTGCAATTCAATGAAAGAAATTCAAAATGAACTTTGAAAAATCAAGAGAATGTAACTGTGACAAGGTAAACCATGACAAAACACTACTGAAATATTCCAACTCTTGCATTTCAACGAAAGAAATACAAAATGAACTTTGAAAAATCAAGAGAATGTAACTGTGACAAGGTAAACCATAGCAAAAAAATACTGAAATATTCCAATTATTACATTTCAATGAAAGAAACCCAAAATGAACTTTGAAAAATCAAGAGAATGTAACTGTGACAAGGTAAATCACTACAAAACTTCACCGAAATATTCCAACTCTTGCATTTCAATGAAAGAAATTCAAAATGAACTTTGAAAAATCAAGAGAATGTAACTGTGACAAGGTAAACCATGACAAAACACTACTGAAATATTCCAACTCTTGCATTTCAACGAAAGAAATCCAAAATGAACTTTGAAAAATCAAGAGAATGTAACTGTGACAAGGTAAACCATAGCAAAAAAATACTGAAATATTCCAATTATTACATTTCAATGAAAGAAACCCAAAATGAACTTTGAAAAATCAAGAGAATGTCACTGTGACAAGGTAACCACGATAAAACCCTACTGAAATATTCCAACTCTTGCATTTCAAGGAAAGAAATCCAAAATGAAATTTTAAAAATCAAGAGAATGTAACTGTGACAAGGTAATCCATCATAAAACACTACTGAAATATTCCAACTCATGCATTTCAATGAAAGAAATCCAAAATGAACTTTGAAAAATCAAGAGAATGTAACTGTGACAAGGTAAACCACGACAAAACACTACTAAAATATTCCAACTCTTGCATTTCACGAAAATAATTCAAAATGAACTTTGAAAAATCAAGAGAATGTAACTGTGACATGGTAAACCACTTTAAAACACTACTGAAATACTCCAACTCTTGCATTTTACGAGAGAAATCCAAAATGAACTTTGAAAAATCAAGAGAATTAACTGTGACAAGGTAAACCACAACAAAACACTACTGAAATATTCCAACTCTTGCATTTCAACGAAAGAAATTCAAAATGAACTTTGAAAAATCAAGAGGATGTAACAGTGACAAGGTAAAGCACAACAAAACACATTTCAATGAAAGAAATCCACAATGAACTTTGAAAAATCAAGAGAATGTAACTGTGACACGGTAAACCACAACAAAACACTACTGAAATATTCCAACTCGTGCAATTCAACAAAAGAAATTCAAGATGAACTTTGAAAAATCAAGAGAGAATGTCACTGTGACAAGGTAAACCACGACAAAACACTACTGAAATATTCCAACTCTTGCATTTCACGAAATAAATTCAAAATGAACTTTGAAAAATCAAGAGAATGTAACTGTGACAAGGTAAATCACGACAAAAACACTACTGAAATATTCCAACTCTTGCATTTCAACGAAAGAAATCCAAAATGAACTCTGAAAAATCAAGAGAATGTAAATGTGAAAAGGTAAACCATGACAAGACACTACTAAAATATTCCAACTCTTGCATTTCAATGAAAGAAATTGAAAATGAACTTTGAAAATCAAGACAATGTAACTGTGACAAGGTAAACCACGACAAAACAATACTGAAATATTCCAACTCTTGCATTTTAACGAAAGAAATTCAAAATGAACTTTGTAAAATTAAGAGAATGTAACTGTGACAAGGTAAACCACGACAAGACACTACTGAAATATTCCAACTTTTGCATTTAAACGAAAGAAATTCAAAATAAACTTTGAAAAATCAAGAGAATGTAGCTTTGACAATGTAAAGCACAACAAAAAACTACTGAAATATTCCATTTCTTGCATTTCGACGAAAGAGATTTAGAATGAACTTTGAAAAGTCAAGAGGATGTAAATTTGACAAGGTAAACCATGACATAACACTACTGAAATATTCCAACTCTTGCATTTCAACGAAAGAAATCCAATATGAACTTTGAAAAATCAAGAGAATGTAAGTTTGAAAAGGTAAACCACAACAAAACACTTCTGAAATAATCCAACTCTTGCGTTTCAATGAAATAAATTCAAAATTAACTTTGAAAAATTATGAGATTATAACTGTGACAAGGTAAACCAAGACAGAACACTACTGAAATATTCCAACTCTTTCATTTCAATGAAAGAAATTAAAATAGAACTTTGAAAAATCAAGAGAATGTAACTTTGACGTGGTAAATCATGACAAAACACTACTGAAATATTCCAACTCTTGCATTTCAACGAAAGAAATCCAAAATGAACTTTCAAAAATCAAGAGAATGTAACTGTGACATGGTAAAGCACAACAAAACACTAATGAAATATTCCAAGTCTTGCATTTCAACGAAAGAAATCCAAAATGAACTTTTAAAAATCAAGAGAATGTAACTGTGACAAGGTAAACCGCGACAAAACACTACTGAAATAATCCAACTCTTACATTTCAATGAAAGAAATTCAAAATGAACTTTGAAAAATCAAGAGAATGTAACTGTGATATGGTAAACCACGACAAAACACTACTGAAATATTCTAACTCTTGCATTTCACGAAAGAAATTCAAAATGAACTTTGAAAGATCAAGAGAATGTAACTGTGACAAGGTAAAGCACAACAAAACGCTACTGAAATATTCCAACTCTTGCATTTCAACGAAAGAAATCCAAAATGAACTTTGAAAAATCAAGAGAATGTAACAGTGGCAAGGTAAAGCAAAACAAGACACTACTGAAATATTCCAACTCTTGCATTTCAACGAAAGAAATTCAAAATGAACTTTGAAAAAATCAAGAGAATGTAAAAATCCAAAATGAACTTTGAAAAATCAAGAAAATGTAACTGTGACAAGGTAAACCACGACAAAACACTACTGAAATATTCCAACTCTTGCATTTCAAGGAAAGAAATCTAAAATGAACTTTGAAAAATCAATAAAATGTAAATGTGAAAAGGTAAACCATAACAAAACACTAATGAAATATTCCAACTCTTGCATTTCAACTAAAGAAATCCAAAATGAACTTTTAAAAATCAAGAGAATGTAACTGTGACAAGGTAAACCACGACAAAACACTACTGAAATATTCAACTCTTGCATTTCAAGGAAAGAAATCCAAAATGAACTTTGAAAAATCAAGAGAATGTAACTGTGACAAGGTAAAGCACGATAAAAAACTATTGAAATATTCCAACTCTTGCATATCACGAAAGAAATTCAAAATGAACTTTGAAAAATCAAGATAATGTAACTGTGACATGGTAAACCACGACAAAACACTTTTGAAATATTCCAACTCTTGCCTTTCACGAATGAAATTCAAAATGAACTTTGAAAAATCAAGAGAATGTAACAGTGACAAGGTAAAGCACAATAAGACACTACTGAAATATTCCAACTGTTGCATTTCAACGAAAAGAAATTAAAAATGAATTTTGAAAAATCAAGAGAATGTAAAAATCCAAAATGAACTTTGAAAAATGAAGAGAATGTAACTGTGACAAGGTAAATCATGACAAAACGCTACTGAAATATTTCAACTCTTACATTTCAAGGAAAGAAATTTAAAATGAAGTTTGAAAAATCAAGAGAATGTAACTGAGATAAGGTAAAGCATAACAAAAACACTACTGAAATATTCCAACTTTGCATTTCAATGAAAGAAATCCAAAATGAACTTTGAAAAATCAAGAGAATGTAACTGAGATAAGGTAAACCACGACAAGACACTACTGAAATATTCCAACTCTTTCATTTCAATGAAAGAAATTCAAAATGAACTTTGAAAAATCAAGAGAATGTAACTGTGATAAGGTAAACCACGACAAAACACTACTGAAATATTCCAACTCTTTTATTTCACGAAATAATTACAAAATGAACTTTGAAAAATTAAGAGAATGTAACTCTGACATGGTAAACCACGACAAAACACTACTTAAATATTCCAACTCTTGCAGTTCACGAAATAAATTCAAAATGAACTTTGAAAAATCAAGAGAATGTAAAAATCCAAAATGAAAGATATTCAAAATGAACTTTGAAAAATCTAAAGAATGTAACTGTGACATGGTAAACCATGACAAAACACTACTGAAATATTCCAACTCTTGCATTGCAATGAAAGAAATCCAAAATGAACTTTGAAAAATCAAGAGAATGTAACTGTGACATGTTAAAGCACAACAAAACACTAGTGAAATATTCCAACTCACGACTTTCAACGAAACAAATTCAAAATGAACTTTGAAAAATAAAGAGAATGTAACTGTGACAAGGTAAACCATGACAAAACACTACTGAAATATTCCAACTCTTGCATTTCAACGAAAGAAATCCAAAATGAACTTTGAAAAATCAAGAGAATGTAACTGTGACAAGGTAAACCACAACAAAACACTACTGAAATAATCCAACTCTTGCTTTTCAATGAAAGAAATTCAAAATGAACTTTGAAAAATCATGAGAATGTAACTGTGACAAGGTAAACCAAGGTACAAGCAGACAGTACAATGACCATAAAAAAAGTTTAAAAAAAGTAAAAAAAAAGTTATAAAAAAGTTAAGAAAAAAGTTAAAAAAGAGTTAAAAAAAAGTTAAGAAAAAGTTAAAAAAAAAAGTTAAAAAAGTTAAAAAAAATGTAAAAAAAAAGGTGGGGGGGGTTGTTGGTGGGAGGGAGGAGGGGGAGAGGTTGGAGAGAGGGTGGAGGGATAGGGTTGAGGGATAGGGGTAGGACTTGGGGCCCAACTATCAGAAGAAGTTGTTTGTCTAGTATGCATCTCAAATCATCATGGTATGCATATTCTCACGATGATGCCATAAAAATGCCACGAAACAGGTCACTTTTAACACCTATAAAAAATCCAATTGATAAATCGAATGTGCTTGAACTTGTTCAAGTTCAATGGAATAAACCTGTTACGATATTGTGACGCTTAACATCAGTTGGGCAATGTCCCAGAAACAATACATTGGATGTATTTCTAAAATCATAATATGTTTAATGGCTTGTTGGTTCAGTCGATCTTTTACCTTAGGAAATCACGGGTCTCACGTTCGATTCCTACATCAAACACAAATTTCATAAAAATCAAAGGGAAGATTCTTAGAATGTAAAAAATCGTATCATTGGAAAAGAAAAGGTCATTACACTGTCTGCTTGTATTGGCGGGGGACACTCTGCTACCTTATATTATAGCTATATGGGGATACACTCTGCTACCTTAGATTGACACAGTAATGTCCTATCTGTCGTCTCTCTATCATTAATACCGTAATTCCATACCTGTCTTCTCTCTTTAATTGTACACAGTAATTTCCTACCTGCCCCATCTCTTTAATTGTAAACAGTAATTTCCTACCTGCCCAGTTTCTTTAATTGTACACAGTAGTTTCCTACCTGCCCCGTCTCTTTAATTGTACACAGTAATTTGATATGTGCCCTGTCTCTTTAATTGTACACAGTAATTTCCTACCTGCCCGGTCTCTTTAATTGTACACAGTAATTTCCTACCTGCCCCGTCTCTTTAATTGTATACAGTAATTTCATACCTGCCCCATCTCTTTAATTGTACACAGTAATTTCCTACCTGCCTCGTCTCTTTAATTGTATACAGTAATTTCCTACCTGCCCCGTCCCTTTAATTGTACACAGTAATTTCCTACCTGCCCCGTCTCTTTAATTGTACACAGTAATTTCTTACCTGTCTTCCTGGAACTGTTATATCAATACTTCTAGTATTTTTAGGGGAAACGGGGCGTGGGAGGGGGGCTTCTTGTTCTTCATTCCTTTTGGTAGCTTAAAAAGGGCACTAGACATTTAATTTCAGTCCAAATACACCTTCTCCTGATCTCCTAGAACCATGAAATTGATACGACCCCTCCCCCTGGAAACAATAAAATAGATACGCTTCCGTAACCTTTCTCCTAGCAAAAAATGTGAAATTCCACATTTTTGTATGCAGGAGCTTGAAAATTCTACATTAGATCTCTATGTCACGCTGAATCTGATGTTGTGATTTTGGTTAAGATTCTTCGACTATTCCTCCTATTTCATGAATCAGGTAAATTTTCTTAGGCTCGTAACTTTCGATGGGTAACACAGAGCCAATTTTCTCCTTGCTTACAGTTTGTTGTCACGAACTGTTTGACTAGTAAAAATATTTAAATATCTAAAACCGTATTTTATGTTGATAAATGATCGTTTTGCCAGTAAAGGCATTGAATCCAATACACACCTAAGATATACATCTAGAATTTGTGTCTAACAAGAGTATATGTCCTTAGCACCCATCCCTCTGATAAATGAACAATTTAAAAAGCCTATATCCCGTCATTGAATCTTTCTATGAGGTATTATATATTTTAATAGGGGGGTTTTGTTTCTTATCTTTAGGGTTTCTTATAAACTTTGTACCATAGTTTAGGGGGGACTTCGTTTTGTGCGGGGTTAAAACAGCGGGTAAAACGGGGAGTGTGTGTTAATGGCCATACTGAGTCTAAATCGGATTACTAGGATTCAGGTTCCCTAGAGAGCGGATGGAGCCACAAGGACTAATTACCTTGAGAAATACTAACATGAAGAGTTAAAATCAAGAAAGTAATGTATTTATTTTTACTCACATTAGCAATACAAAGCTGATTCAGGAACATCAAATTAACTGCACTTTATTCCACTGTCATAGGCACTTGGATAAAATTATGCACTAAGATGTATGTAATACCACATGTGTCTATTGAAGATCTCATAGAAATTGTCAAAAGATATTAATGGTTAGATCATAAGTTCACTTACATTAGACTGCTCTCAACTGCTCTAGACTGCCTCGAAGTTGTAAAATTCTAACTAACTATACCCTCAATTTTGTCCGAGGTTACGTTCAGGCGTTCCTAAAAAGTATAATACGTTGGACCTATTCGTCAAAACAGATGTCCTATATTCTTATTGGACAGGGAATACACCAATTGGCTGCTTTAATTTTATACGATTTATAGCTGTCAGATTTGCATTTTGGAATGTTTTTTGTCAAACAAAGTATTACTTTTGTAACTTTATTGCTAACGACTTGTCACTTAGTTTCCAGGTGGCTTATAATTTATCACGGTGAAATTTGTTGCAGGACAATACAACTTGGTTATATTGGAATATCTAACTCTAGACTTAGTTCCAGAACAATGTAACTAGATTACACGAAAATACTTTGTATCTTTCGTGGCTATTTTTTGTATAATAAATTCTACCTTCTCTTGACAGTTCGGAATTTCACGCTCTTAACATTTAAATATATTGTTGGTCGCCTGTCGCATAACATTTGGTCATACTGATATTTATTGCATGTTCTTGTGACACAGAGATGGATTTTATTTATTGCTGCTTCATTTGTTGTGGGAAAGATTTTACAAAGTTTGTTTAGGGTTTTCGAATTTTGATCCCGTTACATATAATCCTTCCCATTGTTAACGATGTTCTCATCTTTGTGTTTACTACTTCACTTTTTATTTTTTGAATTTTGATCCCGTTTTGTCATTATTAATTATTAAAATTTGACACTTTTAATTAGAATTAACTCATATTTAGTAAGACGAATATTCTTTTTATATTTCTGATTGCTTTATGTGACTACGTATATAAAAACATTACTTTAAAGTCCGTCACCTACTCACTCTATTTGGCGAAAGAGCCAAAGAGTATCTACTGAGTAACGCATTTGATTATATGATTAAGTACGTAAATATTACTTTCCTCCACCTAATACTGAAAATACCTTCACCTGATATGCTAATAATTCTACATGGTTTAATTCTCTAGTTTCTGTTTTTGCAATTATTCTACTACCTGACATGATGCTGATTACTGAAAATACACGTTCATTACTTTTAATACTACACTATGCCCCCACCTGACGCTATACTTATACAATAAGCTATTGAACTCTAATGTAGCTTCTTACATATAACTTATAAACACACAAACATATTAATAAAAAAAAAACTTTTGAAGGAAATGATTCTATACACATATTACAAAATTTTAACTTGATATCTGGGAGTAACACTGGAATAATGTCACTTGTTTCTTTTATTTTTTGAAACATTTCTCAATATTCATTAAAGTTAAATTTTAGGTATATAAGATTTTACACTTACTTCATCATTCTACGTGTCTATAATACTCACTTACGTCGTCACTTTGTTTTAGGCTTCCGTTGAATTAATTACTGGGTCGTCTAATTGTTTGTGGTTTGTCTTCGTGGTGTTTCACTTTTTGGCACTTGTTGCTTGGGATAAGCATTTAAAATGTTCACAAGTATGACTTGTTGCACCGAATTGTCCGTGTGTGGTTTGTCACATCATATACGAGGGGATGGTGTTATAGAGTCGTTGGAATGTTTGCTAGGTACATATTCCTTTCGGAATTAATTTCAGGGGATGGGTATCTTGATAACTTGGGTAGACATCTCTTCTTATCAATTTTATTCTCGGGAAAATTTAATACGCGTACAGTTTATGCTCCCATAAATTACTCGCTTTCGGCCCTTCTTTTACTTGAGTAAGGGGCTGTGTTTGACATAAAAAGGTAATTACGGTTGGATCAATACTTGATCTCGGGTTCTAGGTTTGACGCATTGTCTTTGATTCCTGGTTCAATGATAAACAATCATTGAGGGCTTTATCACTGGGATTAGAATTATAATAACTGGGTTAGGTCTCTTCTTTGAACACTTTATTTTCGGAAAATTTTGCACGTATAGTTTATGTTTCCCACAAAATTGTTCATGTTTGGCTCTCTTTTTTTTCATGGAGGATGGTTTGTTTTTGCGACATCTAATAGTACTTGGGTAGGGTCAAGACTTAAACTTGGAATTTTTTTCACATATTGTCCTTGGCTCGGGGTTTAAGATACATAATCATTGAGGGATTAACCTTCAGGATTATTCTTGGTCCTTGGTATTTAATGTTTGGGACCTTGCCGTCTAAGAATAGTTTTTTGACGGATTTTTATGCAGTTTTACGACATGACTGGTCGGGGTGGTTCTCTAGATAATCATTGATTCAGATATATGTATATATATATATATATATATATATATATATATATATATATATAATATATATATATATATATATATATATATATATATATATATATATATATATATATATATATATATATATATATATATATATATATATATATATATATATATATATATATATATATATATATATATATATATATATATATATATATATATATATATATATATATATATATATATGGGGTTTTTCTATTTGACGATATTGTTTCAGGTAGTGTTACCTGGTACTAGGTTTTGGTAACTTGGATTGTCATCAGGGTATTGTCTTCAGGGATTTACTTAGTGAGCAATTATCGTTGGTTGACGAATGATGAGAGTAGATGCTACTGCGTTGTATCTGTGTTGGCTGCTGGTATACCATGACTGAATTTTCACTGATTATTCCGCTTCCTAGAATAAGAATATCTAGGCAGAATCATATGCTCTATAATCACGTAAATTAAAACACATAGGGTAATAGTACATAATTAATTGAACATTATACAGGGACTATTATTTGAAGCAATAGTCGTGGTTAACTATACTAGCTATAACAAATTAATGGGAGCAATACTAAATTTAAAGATAAAACATATAAAAGCAATTCTCATTTTTATAGCATATTGCAGCAATACTGGATTATTTTGAGACAAGCTCAGTAATCATAAAAAAAAGATTAATTACAAGGAAAATGACACCGTATGTCAATTTCTTCCACAATACTTATATATATCTTCAGCACATATTTCAGTTCTTTACTTGTCTTAAACGTTTTTTAACATTCAACTAATTTTGCGTTTATCTTCAACTATGTAATCAAATTAATTTTCAACTATCTAATTGAACATGAGTTAGCTTACATGGTTTAATAAGAGGTCTTAATTTACGATACATTTCCATGCCTTTACTGTTTACGCACGTTCACGCAGCTTAAGAAACGCATGTTTCGTGATAGCTGCATGGTTTTGAGCAAACAGTAATTAGAGAGGTGGGACTGGACATGGTACGAGTGAGGACCTCTATTCCCATTCGCTCGATCATGTCCTCCCTTGTTTTTTTTGGCTTAAGGATTATCAGGGAGTTCCGGGTTAAAGTTGCATCTCACTGGATTCGATGTGATCTGTCTTTACTCTTTTTCTACGTGTTCTCATAATTTTCCATAGTTCAGGGCTAATAACATTCTTATAGTCAGAGAAATCATGTACACGAAGCCTATTATCAGGAGTATTTTCCACTAAAAATTTGTTGAAAATAGTCCATATCTACTTTCTGAATACATCAATCTTTGGTCTTAGTTAGTGAATAGGGGAATTTGGGACTCTAATGCTTCTCTTATTTTTTCAAGCGGTAAAGTTCCCTTGACATTCTCTATTTTTGACCATATTGTGGATTTACTTCCTCGTTATTAATATTTGGAATGGTGTACGATAAATTGACTGGTTTGAAATTGATTATCTTAGGGCTTATTATATTTGTGCTTGTAGTTATTAATGGTGTTTGTACTGTCGTTTCTTTGGTTACTAGTTGACATCCTTGTTTTATGGTTATTGCTCCTACGTCTTGTAGTAGTAATTCGGTTCTGTAGCTTGGATCGATTCTTTCTGTATTGTTATAACATGATATGGTTCCAACTGCTTCCTTTGGAACTGAAAATAGCCACAAATCATTTCTAAGATGGATGAATATCTCTCGTTTTGTACTTCCTACTAACGCTTCGCATGAATTGGGAATTTCTTCCTGTTGGGTTTCTTTTAAAAATATATCTAACATACAGGATCCGGATTTGACATTGTAAATAGGCAAGGTTAGCTGACATGCTAGATTTTTGAATACTAAACATTCTTTAAGGTCCTCTGGGTTAGCTAAGGCATATTTCCTTCTATCTTGATCGACTAGCAAATATTCTGCTTCGGGTGTGATAGTCATAAATGAATTGGTTCTGCCTTTATTGGCTGAGAATGTAGAAATTTCATATAAGTCATATATAGATTGCTGCTTTATTAATGGAACTGTTACTACTGCGAATAGTTGTTCGTTTATCTCCGTGATGTGAACATTTAGCTTAGTGTAATAGTGGAATAGGTTTGCTACCTCTGGTTCTGTGGGTATATGTAGACCGAATTTTAGATGTGTTTTTATTTCATCTAAGATGCTTTTTAGGTTCGAAGTATCTACCAGGTCGCAGGATAAGGTTTCTCCAGTAAGGGCAAATAACGCAAATTCAAGTTTGCTAGCATCAGTTGCTAGGTTAAGTAATGACATTGTCACTATGTCGAGTGATACCATGGCGAGGCTCGAATCTGATATCACAAGATCCACTTCGTTCTTCAAATAATTCATTACTGTCTTTGAGATTTTCTTTGAGATTGGCTCGGTTTCGTCTCTTTGATAATTGGCTATGCTGGCTTGTATTTTTTGGACATGTAAGGTCACGTTCATAGCGTTATTTAGTTTTCTCATGTTTTCCCTTAGGATATCCAGGTCTTCTTCAGTTGATAGTCCAAATAAGCCGCAAGCCAATTCCTCTACAATTGGTATTAAACAAGCAGATCTGCGGTATTTGCTTTTTTGAAAGAATACCTCGAAGATTCTCGTGGTACTTTGCTTTAACTTTTGTATTTCTGTATTGAACAATTCGAATAATGCTTGTAGTCTATGCCTATAAAATATTAAGAAGGATTGGTGAATATATACTCTTAGGGCGTTTTTCTCATTTAGTCCAGGTAATGATTCGACGTAGTCTTTGGTTGTTTCGTCAGCCATGGCTAGCCTGGCAAACGTATATTTACCGTCAATTGTCTAGCACTTTTTGGGTATGTATATTTCTTTCTTTTTACTTTTGGAAATTTTCTTTTTCCTATCCTAATTGTACCCTTGAACGAATATAGTTTGTGTCTCAGTATGCAATACGGGGAGTCTTGCTATTAAGTTTATATACATTTTGCCGAAGGAGTGGGTATTCGTAAATGTTGGTCCTGTGGACCATGTCCATTTTGTAAATGTCGTTGGTTTCAAATGCGCCAATGTAACTAATTTCTCTTGCGATACTTTATTGAGTTTGATTAACTCTGGACTTACACTGGCTGTGGTTTCCGATTGTGAGGGATGTATTTCCTCGGTTCTTGTCTCAGGTTTGGGTGTGGTTGTCGTTGTCTCTTTCCTTCTTCGTGGCTTTTGATATTTTCCTTTTTTCCTTTTGGTGATTTTTTCTTAGTAACGTTGCTCGCAAAATGATCTTGCCATAGTTGCTTGAGGTATGTCCATAAACTTGGTAATTCATTCAACATGGCGTAATTTACATCATAGAGTTTAAATTTCCTGGAAGTAGTCAAGGAGGAACTTGATGTGGATTTTATTGTATTATGTTCGCTCATGGAACCATCAACATTACTTAATGCTCTTCTTCTTCGGCTTTCTCTGTTGTTGGTTTCTAGAGCCTTATCAATTTCTGCCATTTTCTTGTCAACGTCATCTATTATGAATTTCGATTTTAGTTTAGGAATAATGGGGGGTAGATCTCCTTTATTTTCCTTGTGGTGCATGTCTTTCGTTGATTGCAGGCTCTTGTCCTGATTTTAAGAATTGGAATATAGAGTCCTTCAGTTCATTAGTATTTTTCTCTAGTCTCATTACTTGTTGAAACAAGGTTTCGAAAGGTTTGGGATCCAGTCTCATAAATATTTTCCAGGCATTATGCCTTGCAAGTACCGAATTCTCATGTTTGAAGATTATTCCATGCTTCACAATATTTTGGGCTACGGCATGGACGATGAAGATTGTCATGCAAATTATTAGCCTCATCTCTTTGTTAGTTCTGTAAATAATTCATCAATAATTATAATATGGATAAACCTTTGTGATTTCACCTTATCTCTTGGAGTGGGTCATGTTGACCTTGATATTTTACAAAGTTTGGGTTTTTCTCAATCTTGTAACACTTTTTTTGGTTTCTGCATTTATCAAGCAGCAATAAATCTGTCTGACACTGACCCTTAACAAACCAGTACCGAATTTTGTATTGTTTTTGCAAGCTTCTTATCTCATGTTGAATATATTGAAGGTACTTGTCCTTTCTCCCGTTATATTTTATTCCCAATTTTCCTCTCGCGGGTCGATATTTGGGTGTGTTTACCAATCGTAGTCCAAAACTATACGATTTTGCGCCATATTTCCTTAAATCATATTTGACGTTCCACTTTTTCGCGAAAACCTCTTCCTCTGATTTATTCACAATGAGGATTGCTGCAGAGTATATCACGTTTTCTTTTGCATACTTGATAATTATAAACTGTGTATCAATAATTGCCTTGGCCATTGTTCTGAAATGAAAGGTATTTACTATTGGCATTTGTCTAGTTACTTTTATTCAAGATCAGTTACAATAATGGGTTACTCTAGGTCGAGATAAAACTACCTTTTCGCCAGTATTTCCTCATACTTGGGTACTTATTTGTTCGACGTAATTTGATACTTCTAAAGCTCCATATTAACCAATACTGAATTTATAGTTTTCAATGGAATGTAAGGTAACTTCAGGTCGAGGTTGAACTACTTGTTCACCAGTGCCACCTTGCACTTGGCTATTTGTGTATTCAAACGTAATTCGATTTTCTAAAGTTCCATATAGGCTTAAAAGTATGGAGATTTTCAAGAAACTACCTTTTTTAATTTTAAACATACGATATATTTATATATAAATCCTTGGATTTTCTCTCTCTGACCCATAGTTTTACAACATATTAATACACTACTTGTTCATTCATATAATGCACTTTTCAAATAATAATTGATCAACTTAGACATAACACTTCAGATCATATTGGTGGGCTATTCTACTATTTATTTTGACGGGATTATTTATATACACAGTTTCTTCCACGGACATCGGTTTTTAATTTTAATATGGGTGCATCGTCTGGCAGTGCCGTCTTTGAGTTTGAGGATGACAACATACTGGTAAGTCGATAATTTTCCCAAGATGATACATTTGAACTGAGAAATTTGAGTTCGAATAATACGTTATTTTTGCCATTCTCAGTTGTATTCAAACACATTAAATATACTAATAAATTGTTTAGGAGGTATAGACCTTCCAATGTGGCAGTTTTGTCTTTTCTTCGCATATTTCGTCGAATGACTTTCTGGCACCATTGAGATAATGAAAACGGGTCATTTATTATTTTTATCACGGGAATACTTAAGCTTGTGTTCGATTGGCAACAACATAGTTGCTTGCGCACGATTACGTCAAAGCCGGGGAATATCTTGATTCCGAAACTTTCGTCTTGTTGGAAGAAATTAAGGGTTATTTTCTTTATGTCTTTATAATCCCTCGGGGTGATTTGAAAAATAGCGGATCCCGTTGAAGGGTTTATTGGGTTTAAGTATGTGTTATTTACACAATTGACGTATAAGGCCTTAAGGAAGCTTTCTCCTTTTAGCATATACCTTCGGTCTATTAGAATGAGGAGAAGTTTAATGGGCCAAACTGTAGTTATGTTGTTATCGAATTGATCATACCAAATGTTGTTTGCGATATACTCGGATAATAAGGCATACTTGTTCGTTGGGATTCCTTGTATTAAAATTTGGAATGCTACAAGGCGCTTAGCCTGGTGTATTCGATTGTTCTTGTCATTGTACGTGCACTGAAATTATAATGAACTAAGGTTGCTATTAATCTTAGGATTATTCTGTCTTTCAAGACTTTCCTTGGAGATTTTTAAAGGAAGTGTAGCGTGGGGAAGTCAAGATTTTCCACTGTTTTGATAAGAACCCATTCTTTTAAAGAATCCTTAATATTATTTATGCTATGGCTTTTCTTGAGTTTCCATGACGTTGTATTTGCCAGGCTACAATTACTTAACTGTGGCTGGCTCGGGAATCTCAACATGTTTTTTTTGGATTTATTATTTTTAGATTTTGAGCTAATAATAGCAACCTACCATATAGTCGCTTGTTTCCCCGTCTCACTGCGTCGGTGGTTGACGGTTACTCACGTACCGGTATCTGGAAATGTGTCATTATATAACATTCGTCAATTAATGGGAACTGCTATTGGTTAAGATATTTGAGGTGAAAGGGAAAGGTTTGTAAAAAGTTTTTTTTTTAATCTTTCATTTTTGTTCCTTTTACTTTTATCGACGTTTTTTCCGTCGGTACACCTTATTATGTATTATGAATTAACTCTTTAGACTTGGGATTTATCATAATCTGGAATGATCGCTTACCGCTATAGACTCTTAGTTTAATAACGATTATGTTTAGTTACAGTATTTTGCGGAATAAGAGTATTTACGTAATAGCTGTATAAACTTCATTTAATAAGGTTTGCGTTAGGTTACCGTAGTTAAGGGATAGTAATTGATTACATAATAGTAATATAATTTCAATTTAAAAATAATTATGTTGAGTTATAGTACTTTACGGTATGGTAATGATTACGTAATAGCTATGCACTTTCAATTTAATGATGTTTATCATAAGTTATAGCTGTTTACTTGGCCTTTTTAATTTTATGGTATTTAATTTTTACTAGTATTTTTGGGTTCCTTTTCCTGTACAAGTTGTTCTTCGTAAGGAAATGCCTTGGCACGGCGCTGACCACAGAATAATCAGACTGTGTTCCCGCCCCCTGCCAACGCATTCCCCACGACTCAGACTTTCTGTCTATTTTCGTTTCGTGTTCCTTCCGTGTGGTTACTTTTATTAAAGTGATTTTTCTAATCGTAGGGGTAAAATATGGTAATTCTTGCGGGTCACTTTTCTTAGAGAGATGAGTTGATTTTCTCATGAGAGTTTCCTGGACGGACCGTGATGACCGATGGGATAAAACGCACCACATGTCAAGACAGTTGCCCAACGGCTCCCCATGACTTAGGGTTCATTCATACAATTTTCGCGATCACATTTCTTATCTATATAGTTGTTTTTCACGGATAGCTTAGGCCCCAACGGGAATGGGAACGGATTATGGCACCGTTCATCATTCCCCTTTGGCCATAGCTTCCCACGACTGAGGGTCCATCCGTTTAAAGGTTTTTGTTGAAAGGCAGTTATAGTACCTTGTTAAGCGATTTCTTGTTGTGTAATCAAGTCTCGTATATGTACAATTGTTTCTAAAAGGAAGGTGAGGGTCAAGTACTAGCGTGGTGGGATAATATACACCATACCAACCCCTGGCTCTAACCTCCCATGATCGGGGGTCCATTCGTTTTCACAAATCTCACTTTAATTCCAGTGGCCATTTCGAATAAGTCACTCTGCATCGATTTCCAGGTATTTCATGGGTTTTCCACGGATTGTATGGTTATTATTGTTTGCGTAAGAGTTTCGCCGAATGTGTTGAATTTTCACTACTTATCTAGAGCAAAAGGAAATTTTTATTGTTATACCTCCCGGAGTGGGTGTGGTACCCCTACTTACTTTTAGCTAAAAGTGTCTTTTTACTTAGTTTTGAGTGGGTTTTTGAGCGTAAATCATAAAAAAAAAGAATATTAGTGCTTTTTACGTGAGGCATGGTTCATTTCTTTGTTGATTTAACAAATTATAAGGTTTCAACCAGATTTTTGCAATGGAAAAAGTCTCTACCCTAAACGATATTATGATATTTTTGTGTAAAATTGGTAATTAAATGCGGCTTGGTTGTAAGTAACATCCTTAGTTTAGTAAAGGTTAGCATTGAACCTGGAGTGATCGCAGTTATAGTCGAAATTAAGGACAAATAGAGAATTTGTTATATTGTAGTCTAAATTGCACGCTATTCTGTGGTATTGGTGTTAACATTCTTCAAATGAAATTAAAATGTATTTATGTTTTGTAGTGATCTTATTGGTGAATTAAGGCTAATTTAATCCCAATTTAAATGTACTAAGCTACAGTAAGAAGTAGCATCTTTGCCGTAAAGTCATCGGAAATGCGACTTAAAGATATGGAAATCAAACTGTGCAAAACGCGATACATAAAACTTAATTGTTTTATATTACATTGCGTACGAGAAACTTATCTAGGTGACGGTGTCGCAATATTGTAAAAGGGAGGTATTAAAATGTTGTAAACATATACTATTCTAATCATAACTCTACTGGGCTATGTAGGGCACATCGTATTCCTGTATTGTGGATGAACAGACAGAAATCGGTGCGTTGGCCTGGTTTTCGACTTCGAATGCGCAAAAAGGCCGTCCTTAGTCTGGGATTTTTACCCCTATATACAATCAATATCTACTGTGTCGACCAATTCTGCTCTTGTGGCAGAGAGAGTGCCACTTGGCAAGGATACATATACTTAAACGCGATGTTATCTAAGTATTTATGTTGTATTTTACTGTGTTATTTGGCAGGTTCATACATTTTGCGGAATATTCAAGGGTTTATGAATAGTTTCGTTCCTACCTTTGGGTCAGATTCACGTTATTAGGGCATGGGGCATAGTATCATATTTCTTTTAAATTTTAAATAATTACTTTTACCCTTTTTGTTTTTTCGGCGTGGCGCAAAGCATAAAACTTAATTACCTTATATTATTTTAAGGATATAATTTGCCTGGGTGGCTAGAGTTTTTTGTCTTGTTTAGTGTTGGCCAATTGTTACACAAAACTAAGGGTTCTACAAATTGTAATTTTACCCTATTTTTCTTTTACGTAATCAATTGAAGTTAATTAGTTTCAATGTTTTGACTTATAACGCCAAGACTCTAAAACCAATTAACGTCACTGAAAGGAAACCGTCTTCTTGGCCTATCCGGATTTCGTTTCAGAAAAGGTGCTACTCGATAAAGGGGGGGGGGGTTCATACATTTGAATAAAATATCACCTATATTTTTTTTACTTTTTTTTAGATTTATCGCGATATTTTGCAAGTTTGACGTTATCAGAGCGTTGAATCGATTTTGGGGCGGACTTGTTCTGATTTTTGAACCGATTCGGTTCCTAATGTACAAATTATTACTTGCTCTAAATAATTTTCTGGCTTAGTGTTTTACAGGGGTCAGACTTGAAGAGGAAGCTTTCGCAATGATTTATTGTGATACCTTCCAGTTCGGGGTATACTTGAACGTGTTTTTGGTCAAGGAAGAAATTTTGACTTCAGGTGTTGGTAATACGACATCAAAAGGGTGTCATCCATTCATCTATTCATAAAATCTTGGCTATTTCCGGCTTCCCCCATTGTCTGATTGCATCTGTTGGGTCATTCATATATTCGTATAAATGTTAGCTTTACTTCTATTATATTTAGTTCGAACTTATGAGTGAATCAATGAATTCGAAGTGTTTTGGACTCCTAAATAGCATATTTTTTTGTAAATTTGAATTTTTATGGATAGCATAAGCTTGACTATTTTACGCTCCTTCTTTGAGGGAACAGGGTTTGGCAAGAATTGAGTGCCGTGACCAGCTCATAAGGTTAGTAAAAATTATTAAACATCGTGGTTCTTATTACACGAACGTTCACAAATTATGGTAATATTTGGGAGAATTTGCTTAGTTGTATTTTAACTCGTTATATCCCAATTGATCTTGGTGGTTAGTCTGCGCATTGGCAGGCCTATATTTGTCCAATTTCGACCCACTCTTCTTAACAATATGCCTTGCAGTACCCGTATTTTTCTTTGCCCAAACATCCCGAATTTGGGTTACGCTTTATTTTTACACAATCCCTCGAGGATTAGGCTAAAACCACAACATTATTCCTCATTCGTGGTTCTATAACGTGGATTTAAGTTCAGGAGTTCCCGTTACGAAAGGGGGAGGGGTTTCATCCTACCTCTGAGGATATTTGGCTTATCATTTTCGTAATTGACCACATATCGCAAGGAGCTCGCGACATGTTTGTGTTGGCATACCTATTACTGATTTCTAATCCGTTCTTTGGAAAACTAGGATTATATGCGGACATTTCTTTTGTGTTTTAGGCTATTTAGCTTAATAATTTATGCATTATGATTCACTTTCTATAGGTTTCTACTTTGTTCTACGGGTTATTTATTTATTTTTTTTACGGGATATATATATATATATCTATTTTAGCTATGATTTTTTCTATTCGTTGAGTTTACGGGCCACTCCTATGGTTTATGTGCGGTAATTCTCGATTTTTTTTTTCCAAGCGGTGGGTTTTGATTTATGCATTGCTAGATTGCAAACAATAATTATAGAAACAGTTTTATTCTAGGCAAGTCTCACATTTCACTTAAAAGGTATATGACTATTTTAGAATTACGTTGCAAAATTCTTTCGAAAATTAAGGAACCATCTAGCCTAGGAAGAATTTCTTTTTTTCATATTTTCTCAGGGTAGCTTTCTTATTATTCTAGTTGCGCGGTTTACTTTTGATAGTTACAATTCATTTTAAGATAATTTCAGCTAAACTTACTGACACAATCGCCAGGGTTTTTGACGATATTTTGCCCTCTGCCTATTGGCTGTATGGGTCCTGCTGTTTTGGTTAATGAGGACAACGCTAATGACTCAGTTAGCTAGGCGTTAGTTACAAATTTAATCTATGGTACAAATTTTTTGTCAGCAAAAATATTCTCTCTATAGAGAGCCATCAAAGGTCGAAAAATTAATCAGCATTTGTCCTTTTTTTCTTTAGTTCTGTCTTATTTGTGACTCCAAGATACAATATTTTGATAGCTAATTTCATATATTTTTTACTTATGGAATGTTCTTCTTTTTGTTTTTCAAGGCTGTCTATTTCCACGAGTGACTCGTGATTAGTTGCTAGATTGCGGGGACAGGTTGTCGAAATAGTTTCATTCAAGGTGAATGTCACACTTGACTTAAGAGATATGTGAACTAACTTTGGATTATGCCTCTCAGGAAATACATCAAACCGAAGTGACTAATAGGCTAAGGCCATAAAACTTTTCTTTTCAGGTTTTCCTCTGTTTGCACATTTCTGGGGCTTATTTGTATAGTTTGAGAGTTATATTGCCTTAGGGTTATCCATTCTATTATAGTTTAAGAGTTCTAAGTTTAAGAGTTTAAGAGTTTTATAGTTTAAGAGTCCTTTGAGGTTTTGTTAAAATATAATCAATAGCGAAGAGATCAATAGTTTGAGACCAAGAAGGAAATTTAGTAATTGTCTGATTTTTTTTCAAGGGCGATTTCATCTTATTTGCAGAAATCGGTGTTTTTATTATTGATATTTAATGGGCATTTTAGCACAGTAAATTAACCGTTCATTTGTTTTTGGTTTTTAGGGGGATAAACTGCTCATTAACAAGGATATTCATAATAGTTCAGAACATACAATAGTACGCAGGTCAATTAATCTAATTGCTAATATTGCAAGAAATAAAAAAAAATGGAAAGTATTTTAATTTGAGAAAAAAATGCGTAGATGAACCGACTAATTTGCCATAAATTTTGTGGTTTTTTGAACGGGATTGAAAGTTACGGGAGCAAGGTTATTATCTCGAATTAACATTTTATACGGGGCCAATTGAACTTTGTGCTTGATCAATAACATCCGAAGTAAAAGGTGTGATTTTTAGGAAAATCCAAAATGTTATTTGGTCATGTGTATAGGGGTTGACTAAGTTCTTTTTTGATGAATATATTCTGAATTTTAGAGCTTGGTCAAGCTTACCGGTTGTAGGTAGGGTTAGCTTATATTTTACCGCTTAGGTATACGTTTTAGCTATGTCTTCGTTTTTTTCTTTTTTTGAGAAAAAAAATATTATTCTCCAGCAAAACTAGGCGAATTGATTACTTATTAATAGGAATATTTTCTGGAATATAAAACAGCATACAGGTCAATCAATCCAATCACTAATGTTTCAAAGTAAGAGGAAAGTTTTTTTCGTTTTTTTTTAAGTTGAGGAAAAGAAATACGCCGATAAATCGATTGAATTGCGGTTCATTTTTCTGTATACTCTAATGTTGGTTAGTTGAACCGATATTTTCATTGGTTCATTTGAATTATGTTTCAGATTAATAACATCAAAAGGGATTAATAACATCAGAAGGGATTAATGACATCAGCCACACCTTTCCCTTTTGAAGTGTGGCTTTAGGTAAAGCCAAAATGTTGTTTATCTATTTAGTTTATGGGGGGGGGGTAATTAAGTTTGTCCCCTACGGGTTGCCTTAGTCACTAAACGCTGCGTGCTTTATGATTGGCTATCGTGATAATACTAATAATGATAACAAGATATTGCTAAGATAAGGTTTTACGTTTGACCAATTGTCTAAACGGTATTCAAGATTTCCAATGCCGTTTTTTTTCTCTGTGTACAATCAAATCTAACGGGTTAAAAGTGTTTAGTATTTTAAAAGAATATGTCACCAACTTTTATTATTCCTATGGAGCCTTCTTTTATTTTATAACGTTGCCGCTAGCAGGGCAACGACAATTCGGTATGTTTTAAGTAGTAGGTACATCGATAAAATCTTTCGAATATACCCTTTGGTATTTAAGATTAATGAGTCAAAGGTGACTCTTATGAGTTCAAAAGGGACATCTTCTTCAAAGGTGACTCATGAAGATGATTTTACAGCCAAAATATATCAAATTTTAGTTTTGTTTTGTATCTCGTGCTCCAGTAAAAAGCATTTTACTTTCTTTTTGAATTAGGGTTCACTTTTTTGAATTAGTAGGTAGATATGGGGTTTACTAGGGACAGGTAAAACTAAGACTGCTGCTTCAATTATACTTCAGCTTCTATTGCTGAATTCAAAATACCCTATTTTGTTCTATTCATCTTCAAATGCGGGTATAGACTAGATTATTTAAAGAACCAGGATGGAAATGAATAGCCTTCAAAGAATGTAACATTGCTTGCTCTGGCGTTAGCAATAACGTAAGCTTTTTAATTTAACGTCCCAAGTTACTGCCAACACCATACAAATAGGTGCCCTCTAGTTTAACGTGAATCTCGCACGAGGTGTTTGATTACCGCGAAACCCTTGTTTGTGCAATTTATTATACTAAACTTGTAAAAAATATTAAATTTTTTTGTCTAGGTATTTAAACGAGAAATAGAATTTTACCTTTTTTTAGTTTAATTAGCAGCCATGATCAGTGTTTTCTTAGTTTTCTGTATTAGAGGGTAATGGTAGCACTTCGGGCGTTCCTCGGGGTGGAGAAATCTTTGAGGAGCCTTGGCCAGTTGTATCATTTACTTGGGTAGTGGGATATTGGGTCTTAGCAGTTATGCTTTCATGAGTCAGAGGGTTTTGTTGAATAGATTCCGTTTGTGGGTTTATAAAAGGGTACTGAGCCTGATTGGGTATTGTAAAGTACGGAGGTTGTGGTGGTCTTTCATCATATGCGTTAGCAAGAATATTTTCAAGTTGTGGGCTGAGGGGTAAATTGACTTCAATTTTACATAAGGTTTCCACCATTTTCTCTAAGTTTGAGCAAAATTCTCTTTGTTTTTAAATTCTGTGTTGATTTGGGCTTTGTTTTCCTTCAGTTGCTTTTCTAAGCTTTCCTGTTGTAGTTTAATTATTTCTTTATGTGCTCTTAAGTGGTCGTACTCATGCTGTAAGTTTAGCAGCTGTAAGTGTAGCTCTCTCTATCGTAAAAAAAGTGGAATATGCTGTAAGCTTAGGGGCTTGACTTATTCAGGTACCGCTGTTTCTTGTACCATTGCTCTTATAGTTAAGTCAATATTGTTACTATAATCTTCCACTTTTTTACCGATTTCTTTCATTTTATTATATAAGCCTTGTAGTTTCAGGAGTTTATCTAAATAATTGTATCCCTTGACAAGCGTAGCGTCACTTATTGATTCCATTTCATTCTGAATTTTTGCGGCCTGTTCTTTAATTTCCATAAACTCAGTCTCGATTAGTTTGTCTATTTGTTTAGTCACAGGGCTCTCATTTATTTTTTTGTTTATTTTTTCCTTGGAGCCCTTGACATCACTAAGAGATTTGAGGATGGCTTCTATCAAGTTTTCGGTTTTCAATCTTTCTGTTATCAAATTTGCCGAAGCATCTAGGAGTTCCAATCGCCTCTGAAGTAATTGGTCCATACTCGTTCCGCCAGCAACGGGACGGCACCAGGGGGGAGGGTTGAACAATTCTTGTTTTGGTTCTACCTTCAGGGTTTTTTTTTAAATCGGAGTTCAGCTTATCTGCAAAAATTAGCTATTAATTTCCTTCGACCTCTTACAGGTAGCTTTCATTGAAGCTTCGTATCCAGGCACATTTGTTTTTATTTTTTTTTTATTTATCTTGCTCAATTTCGCATCGACATTATTTTATGATTTCTTGTACTTGATCTCTAGACATATTTCCACTTATCTGGTTTCTTAACTACTGTACCAGATTTAGTGATAACTTCCTCTTCGCTTTTTTGTATTTTATCCTTTTTAGACTTTCCCATACAGATTAGGTCAAACTTCTTGTATCGCTTCAATAGGAATTTTTGACCTTTTAATTTAGCTTCTTCCGCATGACCCGTAGCCGAAGTTTTCGTGCGTCTTGGGGTTCGTCTGGAACTGATTCATCGTCTGATTCAGTACAACTTGTCTCTGAAGATTCATCGTTAGGGCTTTCTGAGGTGGTCCTTTGCAATTTTGGAGTATCACCTGCCCTTGCTTCATATATTTTGCCTCCTCTGGAAGTAGAAGGTTTATTTTCCATTTCCTCGTGCTGAATTCTTGTTCCGGGGGAGTTAAAAGATTCTTGAGAACTCTGGGAGGAGTTAAATGTTTGTGGGGAGTGTCTCCATTGTTTGAACGCCATATGTTCAGGGGGGGGGGGGGGTATTTTCTGTAACATGGTCTGTCGTCAGGAGGATGATTCCTTGGGCTTAACTTTGGATACCGTTATGTGATAGTATTGTCCTAGATTTTCATCTTCAGGGAATTTCTGGGTCCAAGGCAAGGTACTTTGCCTTGTTTTTATAGGATAATTAACTATGTCCATGGCTTCTCTCAAATTTTTCTTGTTTGTTTCCTTAGGTGGAGTTTTCTTTATTTTTACACCAGGGGTTTCCATAGCTCTGTTTAATTCATCCTGTAACGATAAGGGCCTCTCTATTGGGGTTGCTGGTGATACAATATCATCTGGAAATTATTTTTGGGGGACAAGGGGTCGAAATTCTATCGGAAAAAATTGGGGTTTCGGGCACAGCGTATAGTCTAACTCTTCTGAGCTTTCTGACGATGAGCTTTTTGGACCATTTGGCGTTTTTATTCCTACTGGTATTAAAGATTTCCCTTTGGGGACAACTAGATTTTTCATAGCTAAAATTCTTCAAAAATTTTCTCGTCACTGTCATTTTCGAAATAATCTTGTTTGAAATTGAAAGGTTTTAACTCGGCTAGCCTTGACTTGGGAAATTCGTCTTCCGCGTTTGACGAATCGGTAGATGAGGGTCTCCGTACCCATCTTTCCGGGAACTTGGCCCTTTTTATACGGCTAACATGTGCCTTATATGTTCTTCCGTTTTTGGGGTTTATCATTTTAAAAGTAAAATCATTGTCGTATGTTTTCATTATTCTTTAAGGTCCAGAATATTTATTGGAAAGTTTTTTGCCTTCCACCTTTGCCTTTTTTTTAGGTAGACAAAGTTTCCTATCTTAAAATTTATGTTCCCCTTGACTTTGGGTTGGTTTCTCAACTCTTGGTTTATTTTACATTTTTCTAATTCTTGTCTAACTATCTTATAGGTTTTCCTCATCTTATTTATGAACTCTTGCTTGTAGTCCTCTGTGCTATTATAATACTGTCTGGACTCTATAACTTCCTGATACGGTATTTTGAAATCGCGGCCAAATAATAAAAAAAAAGGGAGTTTCTTTAGTTACTTCCGAAAATGCGGTATTGATCACGTTCGTTAAGTACGGTAAGAATTGGTCCCAGTCGTTTCTTCTGTCTTTCGTGTAAATACTCAAGACGTTCGAAAATATTTTGTGGCGATTTTCTCTTTTGCCATTTGCTTAGGGGTGGTAAGAGGATGTCACTAATTTATTTATATTGAGAAAACTCATCAAGTCCTTGGTTACTTCGGAAATAAAGTTGCTCCCATTATCGCTTAATACGATGCTGGAATGCCAAAATTCAAAAATAATTTTGCTAGTGCTTTGCTTGTGGTATAAGCGTTGTGATGTTTTAATCCTTTTGCGAACGTAAATCCAGTAAAATGATCAATTACACTAAGTACACACGTGTGTCCTCTGTTAGAAATAGGTAAACCTCCGCTGGTTCCATACAAATCAAAGGATGTAATATCGAAAGGGTATTTTGCTGTTGGTATTCTTCCCATTGGAGGGTGGGGATAAGTTTGGGGATTCTTTCTCAAGTTACATGATTCGCAATTGTTTATGAAGTCCTTGAGTTTGGTTAATGCCGAAGGAACAAAGAAATATTGTTTTAATCTATGATAGGTTTTCGTGATTCCCAAGTGTCCGCCTGTATCCGAATGAAAGAATTCGAAAGCAGGTGCTATTAAACTTTGGGGTAACACTGGGATTATTGAGGTTTGATTTCTATTTGTATCGCCTGTTATTATCCTGCAAAGGATTTCTTTGTCCAAATCGTAATAAAAATTATCTATTTCCCTTCTCAGGGCTTTGAACTTATCGGGCAGGTTATCAAAATTCACCAAATAGTTGATTAGAGTCAAACACATTTCATCCTTAATTTGGTTTCTTTTAATGTTTGCCAGTGATAAGAGGCAATGATTAGCCTCGTTTTTTTCTATTTGAATTTTTCGTTTATTCTTCCTGTGTTGTCGCTTACTGGGATTGATGGCGTTTATTTCTTTGTTTTCATTATCTGAGGAAATATTTTCGGGGTATCTACTCAAGTAATCACAGGGGGCATTTTTTTTACCGGTAAAATGTTCAAATTCGTAATCCAGATCTTGGATTTTTATTATCCATCTGGGTAAAATTTCCGTTTGATTTTTGAATGTGCTTAGGTACTGTAACCTTTTACGGTCCGAACGCAGCTTAAATTTTCGACCTACTAAATAATATCTAAATTTTTCTAAGTGGTAAATTATACAAAATAGCTCTAATTGCGTTGCAGAATAACTGCTCTCGCCTTTCGATTAATTTCTACTTGAATAGCATATGACTCTCTCTATGTATTGAGGGGGGGGTCTGTAGAGGGTCGGGGTAGTCTTCTACGGGGATAACTGGGAAAGAATTGCACCGATGCCCAGAGCCGAGGAGTCAGTAGTGACCACAAGTTGTTCTTTTTCAAAATCAGGTAGCGACAATACTGGTTCAAAAGTAAGTGCTTTCTTGAAATTCTCTAAAGAAGATTGAGCTTCCTGCGAACAGGTAATATTCTGGGGTGTCCCTTTGGTTAGGTCCGTTAGAGGTTTTGCTATTTGGGCATAATTATGTATGAATTTTCTAAAATAACTTGTAAAACCAAGAATTGCTCGCAATTGTTTTATAGTTTTTGGGGGTTTGAGATTTTCTACGCATTTTATCTTGTCAGGGTTTGGTGATACTTGACCTTGGGTCACTATCATTCCCAAAAATTTTATTTCGGGTTGAAGTAAACTTATTTTTTCAGGTCTACATTTTAGGCTGCCTTCCCTCAATTTTTCAAAAGCTTTGGCTAATGTGGCTAAATGATCCTCTGGGTTTTCTCCTACGCAAATTACATCATCCACAAAATGAATAATATTCTCTACACCACGTAATAAATGTAATAACGGTCTACATAGTGCACTTGAACTAGTTTTAAGTTCGAAGGGTACTCTTAAATATTCATAAGAGCCACACTCAGTTGTAGAAAATGCCGTTTTATAAACGTCATTATCTGCTATCTTAACTTGATGATAACCTTGTGTGAGGTCGAGAGATGTAAAAATTTTATTTTTGTTTGATATTGAGTCTAAGATTTCGTCGATACGGGGCAGGGGAAATTCATCACTAACTACTTGCTTGTTTAAGGCTCTTTAGTCTACTACGAGCCTAAGGTCTTTGTTCTTTTTGGGCAAAAGTATAACAGGGGCTGAAAACGGGCTTATGCTTGGGTGTATAATATTGTTTCTCTCTAATTCGCAGATTTTATTTTTTTAACCAATTTTTGTAGGGATGATACGATAGGGTTGCTTAGCTACAGGCAACCCTGTAGTTTGGATAGAATTTTCATAGTACGGTATCAATCCAATGTCCTCTTCACATGTAGAAAATATATCCCTAAAGCTCCGGAGCAATTTGCATAGTTTTTCTCTTAATTCCGCATCTTGGATATGATTTAATTTAAATTTTTCCAAAAATTGGGATCTTGTTAGTGGGTACCTGTCCCTTGAATTACTAACACCAATAGTATTTACTAAGTTCCTCTTGGAGTTTTTCCACTCGTTTAGCTCGCACTCAGAAATGAATTGTATTTCAACGAGGCATGTTCCCTTTTTTAATGTAATTGTATCATTTTCATGTGTATTTGTCAACCAAATAAAAACTTCTCCTTTTTCATATAAAATTATCTGTTCTTCCCAAAATAGATTTTCGGGGATTTCTCCACACGGGGATACAGACCAAATTTTAGAGTTGTCATTCACGGGGGTGCCCATTTGTAAGATAACTCTTTGCATTGTTTTTGGGGGAATCTTTGTCTTGCGCACTGCGAATCCATAATATTTTTCTTCCGAATTATTTCCTATTAAGTTAAGATTGGCGCTTGGTTGCGTCAAATCTTCTGCTAGTGGGGTTGGTTGTAAGGGGACGGTATTGGGATTTATTATCTCGTTCCATAATTCTGCTATTTCCTTAATTTCTGTTTGCCTATACTCTTGCATTTTCCCTATTTTTGCTTTTATTGACTCGATCCATTTGTTGCTGGTATTTCTCCTAAAGGATGAGAAACGGGGTACAAAACTTTTTATTCTATTCACCGTTGCTTCCCCTTTCTCCACGCGTCGGAGAATAGGATTGGATGGATATAAGAGTCTGTGATTAGCTATATTTAATAATACTTTATTAGATTTTAAAAAATTTGCACCGAATATAGCCTCATATTGAAAATTCTTGCATATTATGAAGTTGGTAGGAAAGATTCTATTATCTTTTGTCACTTCTAGGCATATTGAGCCTATTGCTTCCAGCCTATGCCCTGTGACGCTAGTTGAACTGGGAATATTAAAAATTTTCGCCTCTTGATATATATTGGTGATTTATTAAATACATTCGAGTTTATTATATTAACCGATGCACCGGAATCTATTAGCGCTTTGAAGTAAATATTTGCAACACCAAAATCATTTAATATAGGGAATATATCATTATTATCACTTAAAGAAGGTACGACTACTGGATGGGACATATAAGAAACAATGGCCTCCAGGGTCCCGGTTAGTTTTCTTGGGGACCTGATTCATTTCCCTGTGCATTAATTTGATAGGTTGGTGTTTGACATTAGGGTTTGGTGGGAACGTCTCTAGTCAGCTGATTGACATTTGATTGTCTTGATTGCCACGTATTATTACGTGGGTTGGAACTTCTTGTGCCGAAGGCTCGCAATATTTGTTCGCTTTGTATTGACAAAAAAAATTATATCCGTCGGGAAAAAATATCTTCTGTCATCATTCGTATTCCTGCTAAATCTAGTAGTACACACTGTCCGTGAATTGAATTGGTACATATTTTGCCGCGTATTTAGGTTGGGGAACCGATAATTATTTTGACTGTTAGGGGGAAGATTTGTGTATTCCAATCCCTGTTGGTAGGGGCTGCAGAACAATGGCAGGCGTGGGGGGTTACTCCTATAACGTCCTGATCCATTAGCATTTACGTTTCTTCTCCCGAAAAAACGTTTATTAAAACTGGGGGTTGCTGGTGTGTAATTGTTTCTAGTACGGCATTCCCTGACAATATGCCCTTGTTTGTTACATGCGTAACATATAATTGGGGGGTTATTTACGTAGTTTGCCGTATTCGTGGCTACGAAACGTACAGCTCTTGGTCTGGTAGGGGTTGAGGATCTATTTCGATTTGGTTTTGGGGAATTATCTCTTGAGAAAAATGCGGGTGAAACGTCTCGTGATCGTCCCGGCATTGATTCTCCTACGTTATTTATTCTTGACTTATTGTGATTTACCACAATCGTGTCAATTTTTACCATTCTCTCTACTTCCTGAACTGCTAGCTCTAATGTTTGAATATTCTTGGATATTAACATTCGGTACAGCTTGGGGCTCAATCCTTGCAAGAATGCGTTTAGCACAATTTTATCATATAAGGTACCAGATTCTTTCCCATATTTAGCCTCTATGGATACCATTACTTTGCGTAGGTATACAATAACTTTAATAACTTTACTTTAAATCCTTTACTACTAATAACTTTAAATCGGTTTGAGTTACTTCTACAAATTGGTTTAATTGGATACTAAATTCATCTACGTCTGAGTCTCCATTATATGAGGGAAGAGATTTTGAAATTTCCACTGTTTTGGCAATAAGTTTTTGTTTTAGCAATTGTTCGTTTGGATCTAACGACATATTGGCTAGTATTTTCAAAAATAATTAAAATTCGGCACTAAGGTTTTTTCTGATATAACTCAAATTTGACACTTTCAAATTTCGCTTATCTTATGAAGGGATTCTATATATTTTTTTCTTAGGGAGTATACTTTTTTTTGTTACTATCTTAAGGAGACTTAGGCCTAACAAAATATTGCACTTTCTCTATGCGTAGTATTTCTCAATTATCTTTTCTAAGGGGAAAGTTTTGTCCTTGTGTTTTGCTCCGTTAAACAGTACCACGCCAATTTGAATGGGGGGGGGGGTTGTCTATTATCTTTCACATAAAGAAAGAAAACGAGCGAAATTGGGGTTTCTATAGGCAAAATTAAAATACTGAAAAAACAAAGCGAATATTTTGAGAGGACAAACGCCTCTCTTCTTCAGCGCGAAACGAAACGATGCATCCAAGGAAAGTGCCAAAGAGAAAAAAAAACAAAAAAACGCGGAAACTCAATGTGAAAAGAACCAAAAAACCAAAGAAAAAAAACAAAAACTTAAAAAATGAATAAAATTCAATAAAAGCCAAAAATTAAAAGAATTAAAACCAAATACCTAACAACCATCAAAGCGTGTTATTCGCCAATATCCGCGATTTCCACAAAATTCAAAAAAAATATGAACTGCCATTGACGGATACTACCGAACAACTGACAAAGAAAAGGAAACAATTCGTTCACTCAAAAAACAAAACGAACCAGTAATTAAATAAGTTGGAGAACTATGTCATTTGATTCCGGATATTAATTAATTCATTTCTTGCAGACACCCTTTGAGACCTAAGGAGTTGTTCACGTGTTTGATTATATGACTGGGAAAGTGGTTCAAGGTTTATTTCAGGGATTACTAAATTATCGGCTTCTCTTTTGAGAAAACCGAAATATGACTCGAGTTATTCTTAAATCACCAGAATCTCTGTTTAAAGCTAGAACTAAATGTTGGTATTTATAAATTTCAACAGCTTCTCTGTAGTGCTGGACAATACCTTTGTCATGCGAAATAAGACTAGCTTGATTAAACAAAATAGTATGGTCTGGTTTTTCAAAAATTTGCTCTGCAAAGGCAGAGTCAGAACTTTCTGGTTTTTTTCCGCTTTTTGAGTGTATTTTTAATTGAACTAGAGTGCTGAGTTAATCTATCCGTTAGTCGCTGATCAGTTCTTCCGATATACCAAAGACAACAAGAACAAGGGATTCTGTAGACACCGGAGTTTTCACCTATCGGAATAGGGTCTTTACCTTGATAAATTTGGGACCTGATAGTTTTTCTGGGTCTATAATAAGTGTAAATGTTATTTTTTCTTAGATTTTTTGAAATGTGGTCTGAAACCTATTTAACGTATGGGAGACCAAGATAAACTGAATTTTCTCTTTGATTTGTGTTTTCTGTGGAACTATCTGATAATCTTTTAATGCGTTTTACAATTACAGAATTTATTAAACTAATTGGATAACCATTCCCAAATAAAATATCTCTAAGGTGGTTGAGCTCTAAATCCAAGAAACGTGTTGAACAAACTTTCAATGCTGTATCAACTAAAGAAGTGACAACTCCTCTTTTCACAGCAGGAGAATGATTAGAGGAATAACTTAAGTAAGGGTCATTATGTGTGGGTTTTCTATAGACACTAAACTCGAAACATGAATTATTTCGGTGCACCAGAACATCTAAGACAGAAAGACGCCTCTCTATTTCTGATTCCTGAGTAAATTTCAGTTTTGGATCCAAGGAGTTCAGCAAGTAAAGACAAGAACCCAGAGACTCGTCACCATGCTCCCATAAATAAAAAATATCATCTTTAAAATGAACCCAAAATTCAGGTTTACAAAAATTTTGCAAAATAGCCCCTTCTTCAAGGTCTTCCATGAAAATATCAGCCTGTATTGGAGAAAGGGGGCACTCATGGAAAGGCCGCATTTCTTTTTATAAAAAATGCCTTTATAATAAAAGTAAGCATAAGTTCTGTTACAAAGGGATTTATCCAATAGATTTGTTTGATTTTAAATAGTAGATTTTTCAGAAGCACTTGGATAAGAATTAAGTTAATGTTTCAATAACAAGTCTGGCTTCTTGAGGATCACAATTGGTATACATTGAATCTGCATCAAAACTGCCAATTCTTGTATTTGGTTTAACTGAAACTTACTTTACCTTGGAAACAAAATCAGCGGAATTTTTAATATAGGATTTTTGAGCTTGAATTAGTGGGCGAAATATAAGTGATAAGAATTTCCCTATTTTTGCTGTAGGAGAATTAAAAGAAGAAACAATGGGTCGAAGTGGATTACCGGGCTTATGAACTTTAGGAAGACCATAAAAGCGAGAGGACGTGTTTTTTCAGTATTTTCATTTGGCCTATAAAAACCCCATTTTTGCTTGTTTTTCTTTCTTTATGTGATGTCAGGCCAATGTGGTTTAAGAAATTATCTTTATTATCTTTAGGGGTTTTTTATAAACTTTGCACCATAGTTGAGGGGGGACTTCGTTTGGCGGGGGGTTAAAACAGCGGGTCAAACGGCGAGCGTATGTTAATGGCCATACTGAGTCGAAAGCGGATTACAAGGATTCAGGTTCCCTAGAGAGCGAATGGAGCCACAAGGACTAATTACCTAACATGAAGAAATACTAACATGAAGAGATAAAACCAAGAAAGTAATGTATTTATTTTTACTCACATTAGCAATACAAAGCTGATTCAGGAATATCAAATTAACTGCACTTTATTCCACTGTCATAGGCACTTGGATAAAATTATGCACTAAGATATATGTAATACCCCATGTGTCTATTGAAGATCTCATAGAGATTGTCAAAAGTTATTAATGGTTAGATCATAAGTTCACTTACATTAAACTGCGCTCAACTGCTCTAGACTGCCTCGAAATTGCAAAATTCTAACTAACTATACTTTCAATTTCGCCCGAGGTCACGTTGAGGCGTTCCTAAAATGTATAATATGTTGGACCTATTGGTCAAATAGATGTCCTATATTCTTACTGGACAGGGAATACACCAACTGGCTGCTTTAATTTTTATACGATTTATAGCTGTCAGATTTGCATTTCGGAATGTTTCTTGTCAAACAAAGTATTACTTTTGTAACTTTATTGCTAACGACTTGTCACTTAGTTTCCAGGTGGATTATAATTTATCACGGTGAAATTTGTTGTAGGACAATACGGGTTGGTTATATTGGAATATCTAACTCTAGACTGAGTTCCAGAACAATGTAACTAGATTATACGAAAATACTTTGTATCTTTCGTGGCTATTTTTTGTATAATAAATTCTACCTTCTCTTGACAGTTCGGAATTTCAAGCTCTTAACATTTAAATATATTGTTGGTCGCCTGTCGCATAACGTTTGGTCATACTGATATTTATTGCATGTTCTTGTGACAGAGAGATGGATTTTATTTATTGCTGCTTCATTTGTTGTGGGAAAGATTTTACAAAGTTTGTCCGATCAAGATACATTGGTTTTGCTACTTTTTAAATTGGACGATCAAGCCTTTTTTTATGTCTGTGGGTTTATTTATTTTAGGTTCATGTTTTAAGTGGTTCTATTTTACATGGGTAACTTTAATTTGGAAAGTTTATGGATTTTGATCTCGTTACAATGCTTCGCATTGTCAAGATAAACGGTACACCATATACCCTGACATTCTGACTTATACCTTATTTTGACTTCTTTGAAAGGTTTGAAAAGAAAAAACCTTTTCAAAATGACTCGTATTTTCAGTGAGCTAGACTCAGTAGAATCAAAAATTTTGAGACAGTCAAACTACATAGGGAATGGGGATCATACTTACTTGCACTTGCTACGAAAACCAGACGCAGACACCTCACCCGGCATCTAAAAGACTCCGTATGGTTGATTCCTTCCTTTCGCGATATATCTGGCAATCCGGAACCAACAGCTCTCCCACTATTGATGATCTTATTTCGGCTACAATTCAAAATTCCGACAATTCTTTACTAAGATAATTAGTCTGAAAGTAGATGATTCATAATTAGTTTGGAGAATTAAATCCAAACGCGAGTTATATGATGAAGACAGTTTTTGGCCAATGAAATTCCAGTGGTGTATTTTGTGTTTCGATTCGACACAAAATACAGGTCTTCGTCAAACTAATGAAATTGATATCCATTCCTCTTGACTAGTGATGTAGCTAAGGGGACAATAGGGTTAGCTTGCCTATGCGCATTATCACTTGGAATGTCATAAATGACACACCCTTTTACACTAGTAAGGAGAGGGATAATTTTATTGTCCCAGGTAATAAAAACTCACCATGCAACTCTTTAACCCGTATTTTATTTCTGGGAGATTGTACAATATTTTGCTGAGATGGCGATAATTCGAAGACACAAAAATTGTTCGTTTACACATTGCGGAAATTCATCCGTTTCTGTTCGAACTATGGCTAAAATAACGCTGCGTTTTAACGCAAAGACTTCAAATTATTGCAACAGCATGACCTATGTTCTTAACCTTTTCTGAAAGCTGTTGAGCAATAGAGAGCCAAATGACACCGTTTTTCTTAGCTTTCTTATAGCCCGAGTGCGTAGGATCATACAAGCTGGGGTAGCCTTGAACCAAAGTTATAAGATCGTGTAGTTTTTGGTAATCCATACTCAGGGTTTTATTCATTTAAAAAACTTGCCAAGATTCCGTCCTGATTTGATCAAAACGTTGCGGAAAGCTAGAGATTTTTCTAGCATGACAACGGACGGAATTTCCGCACAGATTGCTAATGGTTCGCTTACACATTGCAGAAATTTATGCAGATTTAGCAATCCGTGCGGAAATTCCGTCCGTTTTCGTGCTAAAAAAAAATCTTTAGCTTTCCGTAACGTTTGAGTAAAATCAGGACGGAATCTTGGCAAGGATTTTAAATGAATAAAACCATGAGCATGGATTATCAAAAACTACACGATCCTAGACTACCCCAGCTTGTATGATCTTGCGCACCCAGGCTATAAGAAAACTAAGAAAATTGGTGTCATTTGGCTCTCTGTTGCTCAACAGCTTTCAGAAGAGGGTACGCTGTTGCAATAATTTGAAATCTTTGCCTTAAAACGCAGCGTTATTTAGCCATAGTTCTAACAGAAACGGACGAATTTCCGCATGGATTCCCGGAATGTGTAAACGGACCATAAATCCGTATGAATTACTGCAATGTGTAAATGAACCATAATGGATAGACGTGGAAGACCCCATTTAAGAAGAAATTATACCAAGGCTATTCAGATAAAACTCGAATTTTGCAAGAAAACTGCCTGAGATGACATCAATTATCCTTGCTTGTTTTCTTGCTTTTCATATCTCCATTTCCCACCAAATCAACGGCCAAAAACTCCCACCACGAGTAAATCCTCAAGTGTATAATCAACAAGTGCCACAATATCAGCCACCACCACCTCCTCACCCTGTAAGTTCACTTTGGTTTAAAGATAGCAGTAGGATCGAAGATGAGCAGATCTCTGCTACTTTGGAAAGTTGTTAAGGTGAATACTTAGTGGTTAAACATTTCTGGAGGAAAAATACTAGTAAAATAAAAGCAGTAGGCTTAGGCTACCGCTAGGCTAGATTTTATAGGGTACTTTATGCTCTAGCCAAATATTCTGGTCAATTTTCTGACTTCTGGTCACGGTATTTATTTAGCCTTGGCCCCCTCATAAGGAGACATGTTAAGAAAACAGTTCTTACTTTAAAATATGTATAATGATCCTAGTTCTTATATTATCCAAGGGTAGAACCTTTATCATCAAGTCTTTCCTCTAAAAATCCTCAAAAGAGAAAAAGTTTCCTAATATCACCATGTTTTTAATTCAATGCTTGTCTTTTTAAATTGCCGCCCAATAAGATCTTGTATAGGTAGCGTTCATGCTGGTCTTTTTTTTTTATTATTTTTGAAGAACAGTGGCAAAGGGTGAATAGCAGTGGCGAAGGGCAAATAGCAGTGGCGTAAATACAAAATATTAATAGCAGTGGCAAAAGGCAAATAGCAGTGGTGAAGGGCAAATAGCAGTGGAGTAAAAACAAAATATTAATAGCAGTGGTTAGGTTAGGTTAAGGTTAGGTTAAAAGACATAATTTTATTGTCACATAAAACACATAAATTTTTTTTTAATGGCATGATTTATAACAGAATTCACAATTTCTATAATCTCAATATACCACTACTTTTTCTTTAAACATGTTTTTTGACACACCTGCTAAACACGTGCTAAACTCTATCTATAAAACAACTTATTTGGCAGCAGTTTACAGCAGCAATTTCAAAAGACGGTATTTGTTTAGCCTTGTGACACCTGATAAGGAGACATGTTAAGAAAACAATTCTTACTTTAAAATATGTATAATGATCCTAGTTCTTATATTATCCAACGGGAGAACCTTTATCATCAAGTCTTTCCTCTAAAAATCCTCAAAAGAGAAAAAGTTTCCAAATATCACCACGTTGAAAATTCAATGCTTAAGTCTTTTGAAATTGCCGCTGTAAACAGCCGCCAAATAAGTTGTTTTATAGATAGCGTTTAGCACATGTGTCAAAAAACGTGTTTAAAGAAAAAGTAGTGGTAAATTGAAATTATAGAAATTCTATGCATATTTTGTAACCTAACCTAACCTGATAACTTCAATTCAAAATCAACGGGTTTTTTATATAATTTTTTTTTTATATTATTTCATTTCTTTTCAATGCTGTGCATATTTTGTATTTTCGGTTTTTCGCCAAAAATACAACATTTTGATTTTCACCACTGCTATTAATATTTTGTATTTACACCTCTGCTCTTTAAAAAAAAAATATTAAAAAGACCAGCATGAATGCTATCTATAAAAGAACTTATTAGGTGGCAATTTAAAGCCCCAATTTAAAAAGACTTAAGCATTGAATTTTCAACGTGGTGATATTTGGAAACTTTTTCTCTTTTGAGGATTTTTAGAGGAAAGACTTGCTGATAAAGGTTCTCCCATTGGATAATATAAGAACTAGGATCATTATACATATTTTAAAGTAAGAATTGTTTTCTTAACATGTCTCCTTATCAGGTGTCACAAGGCTAAACAAATACCCTTTTTTGCTATTTTGGAAAGAGGTTAGGTTCAGAAAATGAAACTTTCAGGGATAGATCTACAGACTAATGTAGGCCTGTGGCATGCAAAGTTATTTTGAAGTACCTATTTTGGTAAATATTGCTTTTCTTGCAAGTTCAGTTTTAAGCCCTTTTAGGACCCTTGAAAATAATAATTTTGTTCTATATTTCTGGATATGGAAATGGGTTATTACATTTGTTTCAAACTTACTGTTTCATTACAAATCTATTTTGTAAAAGTTTTCTAATTCACAAACATTGACTTGTCATGATTAAGTTGATTAAATAAAATTCAAAACAAACCCATCATCTTTTCTTCTTATTCTATTAGGCCACTTAAAAACTGCTGTTTCACCTATATGTTGAAAAGTAACATAGCTGACAGCAGAAACATGGCAGACAAAAAAAAATAGAGAAATTATTTTCAACATTTATCAAACTTTATTGTGATAAAACAATGCTTATGGATTATATAACTTTAAAAAATGGACTTATAATCAAATACTAAGTTTGAAGCACATGGTTTAAGCCTGTTTTTATACCCAAAAACTAAAATTTGTTTGCCATTTTCAAGGGTCCAAAAAAAGCTTAAATTTCAATTTGCAAGAAAAGCAATTGTTCTATTGTTCTAGCAATTGTTCCCTCTAGGGAGAAATCACTGACTGACTAGCACTGACCTTTAACATATTTATGGTATAAAAGCAAAACCTTGCAAAGTAAATCTTCTGCTTAAATTAAGTACAAAGAATGTATTTTCAGCTTCACAACTTTGCTCAATCCCATTCTATGAGGTTTTAAAGATCTGCAAATAGATTTCCTGAATTTAAAAACAAAAAATATTGACATGGCTTAAAATTCTACTCAAATAACAGGAATTTAATTTCAAAGCTAAAACAGCAAAAAAGAAACTGTACATTAAAATAGAATATTTTTTTGTCAAAATTCTAATTGGTATGGATGTGTCCAGTAGGCAAATTTAAGACTTAGAAATCAGAATAAGGCTAAAATATTAGCTTAACAATACTTTCCTGGATTATGCTTATGGCCCTAGGTTCATTACTAAAAGTTTTGTTTTCCTAGCTCCTTTCAAAGATAGCAGGAAGTAGGTTGTCTAGAATTTTATAGCATATGATTAGCTGAGATATTATAACCATATACACCACTCATAATTTCAAATATTCTGATAGACAACATCTTGGGTACATAATCTTTAAGTTAGAACAATATATTACAGTCACTGTCAATTTTGGACCGATTTAATCAAAGAGTGAAACAGAATAATTTTATTTCATTAGGCTAGCCTACAAGGGCAAATTTTGTCTAAATTCAAATGTTGGAAAACCAGAAGTTTTCCAAGATTGTTGCCAGCTAATCCTGACTATCTAAATATACATAGATAATGTCCAAGATTAGGAGCCTGCTGTCTATGTATAGGAAAATGCTTTTATGCAGGGTGTAAGTCCAATTAGATACTGGCTGAGTACTAGAATTCTTACCCTAGTTCTAGAAATATATCTCTCCATTAATTGAATCTTTTGATACATTGATAAGACCTGGATAACATATCACACCAGTCCAAAAAGTGACTACTATTGCAAAATGCTGAAAAACGTAGTGTGCTCCACCTTGGACCAAATGACTCAAAGCAACATTACTCATTGAACAGCCACAAGCAGCCACTCTAATCTAACACCATTAGAGTGAAGTGTGGTCTTGGTGTTAAAGTTGACTCCCAGCTATCAGCATACCCTCCCAGCTGCTGCAAACACAGGGATATGTCTTGGTATTATCAAAAAAACATTTGTCTGTTGTAAGCTACACATTACAAAAAAGCTGTACACCTCTATAGTATGCCAAGTGCTGGAGTTTGATATGACACTGGCCTCCCCTCAATTTGAGAGAGATTAACAATCCCCTGAAAATGTCCAACAGCATGTCACTAAAATGCCATACAACTTGAGAACCCTCTCTTACCATGAGAAGCTTGCAGCATTTAAAAATTCCAACCTGTGTTTATTGAAGGAAAAGGGGTGACATCATCACAGCATTCTAATGTCTACAAGCTAATCCTTCCTCAAGCCTTCTTCCCATCAACCATAACCAGAGAACCTGGAGAAACTCCCAGAAAATTACCCAAAAAACTACCAACTGCAGATAATACTACCACTTCCTTTCCACCTATGTTCCCCTGCTTTAGAACTCCTTAAGCAATCAAACCCTGGAGTCATTCAACCTTGACAGGGACAAGTGTTGGGAGTAGAGGAGCTGGCATCTACTTTGGGATGCCCCAAGGTCCTCAACCAAATTCTGGAGTCATCACTGGCAGGTATATTACAAGAAGCTATCCTTCCACAATTGCTTAATGGGATTAAGGTAAGATGATATGTAGAAAGACCATAAGGAATCTAATGATACTGCTTTTATTTGTGTAGCATGTTGCCTTCAGGAGAGGCCAGCCACTGAATATTTACTGCTGTTTAATTTGGTGAATGATCCCCTGGGAAGGAATTGTTAAGCACCTACCTTCATCCTTCCCCTCCAATGGTCATTAACCTTTTTTAATATTTGTATTGTAAAAGTGAAATCTTGAAAAATTGATAAACTGCTCAAATGGGCAAATACTTTTGTGTTTTTAGCTTCATAACTTCATTTATTATTGTTTTTAAGGTTTTTAAGATTTGGAGACCAAAATTAAAATTTAGGGAAAAAGTCTTGTTATGGTTTAAAATCCAGGTGAAATAGTAGAAATTATGTTTTCAAAAGCTCTAGCCAATTAAAAAGAGACTGAAAAACTCAAAATGAGAATGATTTTTTTTTTGTAGAATTTAGATAGGTTTAGATTCTCTTTGTAAGCCCAAGAAATAAGGAAAGGATAAATGTAATATCTAACATCTTCTTTGGGTATATTTTAAGTCCTTGATTTATTTGTAATAGTTTCATTCACCTAACTCAGCTGCTTTCCAGTATAGCAAGAAAGAATTTAAATTTTCCATTAAGTGCTTTTTCAACTTATAATAATTACTGATTTCACTGTTTTGCCCAAGCCCCCCTATTATTAGGCTATATGCAAAGAATTGCTGACTTTTTTTTTCATTTGCTTTATTTTGGCTTTAAGAAACCAGCTGTTGATAAGAAACAGTTAAAGAAATAATGCAAACCCACAAAAACAACATTCTAGTATATGCTGTCTTCTAAAGAAGATGCTTAAATAACAACATTTTACCAAATTTAAGGGTTACTACACTTTAAAAAGAAGCCCTCTACAATACTGAAAACTAGTTTAAAATAATCAAAAAGGCTTACTTATCTCAATCCTTTATTTTTAATTTCAATAAGACAGCCCATCCCCCCTAATAGTACCAGATGTAGCCCTAAATAGCATATTTGTCCATTGGTTTTCATTACTTGAATCAAAATATTCCTTTGTTAAAACAGATATTAAAAAAAAATTAGGTCAATAGTACAATTTTATTGCAGGCTGTGCAACAGGTAAAGAAAAAAAATTCAGGGAATGTTAAGTGGTAAGTTGAACTGAATCAAAACACACTGTCTGCATGCAAAATATCAAAAGGGCATATCAGCAATATCAGGAATGACTTGGAGTATTGAAAGTTGCAGTGCTTGTTGAAGGGGATGTTGAACTAATTGAAGGGGTTTGTTTATTCAGAGATGGTTATCATTGTCAAAGCATTTTGTCTTAGGAATAGGAAACAACATACTCCTTTAGGCATCTTACCACCCCATCCCATCCCCCTACACAATGATTTACCACCCCTCCTTAATGATAGATCACTGTATTGTGAAGCAAATCACTATATTAAATAAAGCATTAAGATAAACACCAAAAAGGTGCTGTCACCCTGCCACACCTTTGTGGACATTATCCACATTTTTTCATGGAGAAATCATGCCAAACTATTTGATCCCTGCTGAATATTTGTCCTGGATAGTTCCCCTGTAACATTCTCTTCATATGTAAAATTTTGCATTCAAAATGAAAGAAAGGCAAATAAAACAATATATGTTTTCAGAGAATCTCCTTCCCATTGAAAATTCTCCTCAGGAAATTCCTCCCCCCCCCTGCAAAAATATGTCCATATTTTTTTCTAATAACAAATACTATCTGCAAATACTGGACAAATTGGAAAAATTACAGTCCTGTTTTTAGGAGCTGGGGGGTTCATGCCCCCCCCCCCCCCAGAGGGACCTTTCTTTTATGATGAACCAAATAGTTATTTCAAAATTTAATTTCCATTGCAACTCAACCCCCATGTAACCAAACCCCTGTGTTACAAAACCCCCATGTAACTGAACCTTTGTGCAACTGAACCCCTGTGAAACTGAAACCCTGTGCAGCTGAACCCCCATACTCAGTTTTTTAGTATTCTACAAATATGAGGCAGTATCATGGGATAAGACAGAAGTTAAAATCTTTATATTTTCAATCTTGTTGGAATGTTTCTTTTTTAAAGTCTTCCTATATATGCCTGTCAAGATGATTCATAAAAAATCTGTTTTGTTGTTGGTGCTAGTAGACTCTAAGATAAGAATTTGAGAGAAAATTTCCAGGAACAGTTGAATACTAAACTAGAAAGTTTAAAATTTGACAATGTAGAAGATGGATGGAATAACTTTAGGAAAATAATTTGTGAAGTTGCTAATGGTGTCTTTGGAAAGAAAGTTATTAATGCAGCTAGTAATAATGGTGAAAATGTTTTATGTGTAATAGTCTCAGATAGTCACACAACCATCTCAGATTGGAACTTTCAGCAGCAGGTACCCACTTGGACGTGGTCGATTGGGTCATGGACTTTCTGACTGGTCGGAGTCAGCAGGTTCGAATCTTCACAACTAATGGCGACAAGGTCTTCTCCAAACCATGTGATGTTGTAAGCGGAGTCCCCCAAGGTACTGTCTTGGGCCCTACCCTATTCCTTATATACATTAACAATTTGATGAACGGAACAGAAAACAACATCACTCTCTATGCCGATAACTCCAAGCTGTTTGGGCCTGCAAACCAACAAAGTCTGCAGTGTGACCTTCATAAAATCCAAATGTTGGCACAAGACTAGCTACTTGAATTCAACACATCAAAGTGCAGTGTCCTTCACTTTGGAAGCAACAACCCCCGTCACCAGTACAACATGTCCGATCCCAATTCACTGGCTAGCTTAGTACTAAAGACAAGTCCCGAAGAAAGAAATTTAGGAGTGCTGATAGATGAACAACTGAAGTTCCATGGCCACTGGCAACAAGCAGTTTCAAAAGCAAATTCAAGCCTTGGTCTCCTCAAACGCACTATAACCAGCCGCTCCCGTACAGTCTTTCTAAGGCTCTATAAGGCTATAGTTAGACCCGTTTTGGATTTTGGTACGCGTGTCACCTCCCCTTCTAATTAGAATGATACCAGTCTAATCAAAGGAGTTCAAAGACTTGCCACGAAGTGCATAGCTGGCCTACGAGATCTCCCGTACAACAAGAGACTGGAACACATGCAGCTGCCAACACTCGTCTTCAGCCGCCGCCGTGGTGATATGATGCTGACCTACAAGTACAACGCACAACCAAATAACCCCCTCTTTACCAAACATTCAAGTCAGCACCATACAAGAGGACACTCACATAAGCTGTCAAAACGTTTTGTCAAAACACGAACGCGGCAGCACTTCTTCTCCAAGCGTGTTGTCAATGATTGGAATAGCCTTCAAGCTGAAACGGCGACTGCACCTACGGCTGCGTCCTTCAAGTCCAGACTTGACAAGGAATGGAATAACAAGCCATGGAAATATGAGTGGGGCTGTCCGTCCCACTCAACTACTGACTGATGCCAACTTTATCATAATGAGTGTCTTGCTAGGAGGCTGATGCCGCTTGTCATACCCAACCATCTTGCATACTCGATCCGAAGTTGCTGTTGTGCGGTGGTGTCAGCTCTATAACACTGAGAATGGTCTTTACAGGCCATACCTACCTCGTGGCCACTGCTACCGAGTGGGCTTAAATTGCATCTCTCCAGCAGACCTCTCCTATGGCGTGTCACTGGGCCCTAACACAGTGACGAATTTTTGTCATCATTGACCCAGAGCACAACAGATCCAGTATGGACCTTAATTTGCTCTGAAGTGCAAATTAAGGTAATTAAGGTAATAGAAAGAAGGAGGGATCTGTACAATAATTATTTGACTGATAGATCATATGAAGATAACAGGAATACAAAGTAAGTGGAGAAAGCATTAAAATGTGAATTTAGGAAGTGCAAAGTAGAGACCATGGATGAAATTGCCAAATATACAGAAGATTGAGCCAAATGGCATAATAGTAATATCTTGCACTGGCATTTATGTAAATAACATAAATGCCTTTCATTTATGTTATTTTACTGTGTTCATGGGTGTGTATTTGGCTTTCAAACACACTTATTTATCTATCTGTCTAATATGCAGAATAATTGTACCAAACACATTTTGCATGCAAACCCACTATACTTCCCCCCCCCCCACCCCCAATGTGCAAATCTATAGTCCAAATTTGTTTCTAAAGTAATAAAGAAACTAACAAAAAAAAAAACAATGTGTTCTCGAATTCTACTCAGCCTAAACTTTAGTGAGTGGCACATAATACACAAGTACCAAAATTCCTTCCCCCTACAGAAAAAAAAAACTCAAATAAAATTCTCAAATCTGGAAAGCCTTATTTTCCACGGGGGGGGGGGGGTATTTTCCGCGGGGGGTACTTTCTGGGGGGTAAACGCCAGCCACCCAAAAAACACTTTGTCCTTTATTGATTCTGAAAAGGAAATACCAGCAATATCTAAAGAATGGCTGAGGATTTCAGCTGTTATGTCTTTTGGAAAATGTTTAGGGGCATCTTCAACTGAATCAGATGATACTATGTGTATCAGTTTTATAAGAAGATATATCTGCAAAATGTTGAGAACAGCTAGGGGGTATTAAGTTTAAACTTTCAGTGCATGTTAAAGGGAATGTTGAAAAAAAGGTTAGAGTGCAACCAGTCCCCCTCCCATGCCCTTTGTAGCTGCAAATTCTCCAAAGACATCTGATTGAAATTTTTTATCTAAATTCACAAAGTTCAGAGATTTTCAACACAGATGTTTATTGCTCAACGTTATTACTTAGACTGGAAAGATCTGATTCATCTGAAAAAAGGAAAATAGATCAGGCTTTTATGGTTTATAACGTCTGATTTTCTTTCTTTTGTGACAACAAAACAGATTTTTTTTCATGAATGATCTTAAGTGGTATTTATATCATGACATTAAAAAGCAAACAATTCCAACAAGGTTAAACCTGTAAAGTTTCTACCCTGTGTCTTACCCCATGATATTGCCTCATATTTGTAGAATATTGAAAAACTGACTTCAGGGGTTCAGTTCCACAAGGGTTTAATTTCACAGGGTTTCAGTTGCCTAGGGGCTCAGTTAAATTGGGTCGAGTTGCACAGGGGCTCAGTTAAATGGGGTTGAGTTGAAAAGGGGCCAGTTATACAAGGGTTCAGTTGCATGGGGGTTCAGTTACAAGGGGTCTCAGTTTATTGGTCATTCAGTTACACAGGGGTTCAGTTACTTGCACACCCAAATTTCATTTGGATGTCTTTTAGGAAAAAAGGGGCATGTTTCATCACTTAAAAGGGCACTTAAAATTTTAATATTGTTTGAGTTAGCTTTCTCATGATATTCTAGGACCCTTGGTTTGACACAATCATGCCTGGGAAAAAAAGAAACACACGTCCATGATCTTTCTTTGGTAAAAAAAAAAACACAATTCTGAATGTTTGTAGATGAGAGCTTGGAACTCCTACAATAGGGTTCTCTGATTGTTTTGTAGGGATGGGGCCAGTTGCCTCAAAGGGTACAGTTTAATCCCAAAACTTCCTAACTGTCATTGAGCCTTCAGATAGATACAGAATTAGTTCTAAGGAATAGGGGGTGGAGGCGGTTTTGTACTTTCCCTGTGGCTGTTCAGTTTTGTGTGATGGGGAATTTTCCTGGGGCCCCTTCAAAAAGACGTATCAGCAATCCCCAGGAACTGTTTACAGAAATAAATTGACCCTTTCAGTGTTGTGTTGAGGAGGATGTTGGAAAAAACAAAACAAAAGGTGCTATGTGCATACTGCTACTACTGCTACAACAACTATTGCTACTACCAAAGCTAAGGGTATTGAGGTGAAGCTTTGAGGGAATGTTTAAAGGGATGTTGAACCAAATCAAAACACACTATGAACATGCAGGTTGTCTAAAGGGTGTACCAGCAATATGTTAGGAATGGCTTACATTAATAAGTTGAAACTTTCAGGGTATGTTGAGATGGATCTCAAACTAATCAAGGCATTATGTGAATATTACTACTACTAATATAATTACTGGAACTATTGAGGCTAATGGTATTAAGATGAAACTTTTAGGGAATGCTTAGGGGGAGTTTCAACTAAATCATAACTAAACTATATGCATGCAGATTCTCAAAAGGGCATATAAGCAATATCTTAGGAACAGCTTAGAGAAAATTAATTTGAAAATTTCAGGGCATATTGAGGGGAATGTCAAACTAATAAAAGGGCACTACGTATTTGCATGTTACTACTATTGCTACTACTACAACTGCTATAACTTCTACTGAGGTTAAGGGTATTAAGGTGAAAATTTCAGGGAATATTTTCGGATTTTGAACTAAATCAAAGTGCAGTGTGTGCATTCAGATTACCAAAAGAATGTATGAACAATTTCTCAGAAACAGCAAAGAGTATTAAGTTGAAACTTTCAGGGCATTTTGAGAAGGATGTTGAACTATCAAAACGCACTCTGGTTGTGCATAGTGCTATTACTACTATTTCTGCTACTTTTACTACTATTACTACAACTACTACTACTGAGGCTAAGAGTAGGAAGGTGAAACTTTTGGGGAATGTTTAGGGGGGTGTTGAACCAACCAAAAGGCACTATAATTATTATACTATTACTACGAAGGCTAAGATTGTTAAGGAAAAACTATCAGGAAATGTTGAGGAGCATGTTGAATTAAATTAAAACAATGTTGATTGAAATTGAATGCTGTATCTATTCAGGCTGTCACAAGTCTTTATCACCAGAATATCAAGAATGGCTTAAAGTACTAGGCTGAAGTTCCAGGGCATGTTGAGGGGTATGTTAAACAAATAAAATTGCACTATGTGCATACTACTACTACTAGTAATATTACTAGTGCTGATACTACTAATATTATCGAAATCAGTGTTGAACTTGGAGGGACCATTGAAGAGGATTTTAGACCAAGTAAAACATATTCTGTGCATGCAGATTATTAACAGGACATATCATCAATCTCTCACAAACGGCTTAAAGCATTAAGTTGGAACTATCAGGGTATGAGAAGAGGATATACTGGACCAAAAAGGCACAACATGAGCACTGTTGGCGCTTACTACTAATACTACTACTGCTATCACTAATACTACTCTTATTGCATCTACTATTACTTCTGCTACTATGCTTTCTACTATTGCTAATGCTAAGGGCAATGATGGGTAAAATACTTTTAAAAAGTATCTAAATACAAAATACTTGTTTGTAATGTATAGGTGAATAAACATGTATAGTAATTAAATACTAAAACATGTAAAAGGTAATATATAAAGGATTTTAATAGGGTAACCTCATGAGTTTTATTTAGGTTATACTTTACTGATTAGAAAAGTTATACAAACCAAGACAATTGAATATAAAAACCACGGCAATCTGTTTCATTCATAAGCCAATATGTTTTTTTTTCTTTTGCTTTCAATATTGGTTATTTTACAATATCTTGAAGTTTATTTCTCTTGCATGTCAAAATGGCGCTTCAAACTGAGGAAAGGGGCTCGACAGGAGCAGACAAAATGATTGACACGTTATATTTATGAAACGATTTTTAAATTGTTGCATAAAAAATGGACCAAACCAACATCTTTCCTCTTAGTCTTCAAAAACTGCGAGGATTCAAAGAGCAAGGGTTAAGAAAGGAGTAGCCCCCCTATATACAAAATAATTTCTGTTTGTTTCAAGTTTTAATGTTGCTCCCTAAAATGCCTGTATACTTCCCAATAACAAATGCTGTATGTGAACAACAGATAAATTGTATAGCTTGTAGCTCTTTTCCCAGGAACTATGGAGTCATGTTATCCCCAAATGCATAGCTATTGGATCTTTCAAATGTGTTGAATCAAAAAGCTATCTAAAAATTTTGATCGGATAACTTGGGGGGGGGGTGTGGGATTTTTTGCTAATTTTATTTTCCAATCAAATGAGCTCCAGCTATCGATCATCTAGGATCACGGGTTCAATACAATCCCTCTTAGAAAAAAAAACAAGTAACCACACACCAGTGATCTCTGGCAAAAAATGAATACAATAACTGCAAATTTTTGTATATAGGAGATTGAAGCCTCTACAATAGGGTTCTCTGATATACTGAATCTGATGGTGTGATTTTTTGGGGGTGTTAATTTAAAAAAAAAAAAGCTTTCCCAACAGGAAGTTTTTCAAAGAAAAGTAAAGGCCATTTTAAACTTAAGATCAACAGATACAAATATCTGTTAAAATTCAAACTAAAAACGACAAGAAATTACTATTAAAGAATAAATGAAACCCAAAACGAACAGAAATTAAATAAACAATCATAGCCAAAAACGATACAACAAGTAATAATATAAATAAATAAATCTTAAAGCGAGTAATGCTTAAATTGAACATGCAAATCAAGGTTAAAAAGAAAAGAAAAAATATTTTGCTATTGCAGTATAAATGAAACCCAAAACGAACAGAAATTACATAAACAATCAATTCAAACAAACATACAATAGATACTAATTCAAATGAATAAATAAATCTTCAAACGAGTGAAACTTAAATTGAATATGCAAATCAAGCTTGAAGCAAACAAATGTAGTACAAATATATTCTTTTGCACTTAATATTGAAAATAAACTTTAAAATTACAGTACAATTTTGAACTGGTGAGCTTTCAGCAATTAATATCATTATACATCAAATATTCAGTTTAATTTATTAGTTCTTACTAAAATTGTTCAAGACTAATATAGTTTCACTGCAAACAAGAGTTTGGATACTGCCCCCTTCCTAACTGTAAAAACCTAAGCCTACTGCATCATTGGCGCTTCACTGAAAACGAATTATGTTACAAGTATTTTTTTTTCCAGTTCTTACAGCATTGAAAATGAAAATGAAATTAGAGCGAAATAAAATCTTGAACTGATGGATCTTTCAACAGTTAATATTGTTACATATCAAATATTCAATTTGATTTTGTTTATACTTTCCAAGATTGTTCAAGCCACATATAGTTTTCAGTAAAGCGCCAATAACGCAGTAGATTTTAGACTTTTACAGTGAAAGAAGGAGACGATACCCAAACTCTTGTTAGTAGAGATTCTTCTTTGCTTCAAGCTTGATTTGCATAGTCAAGTTTCACTCGTTTGAAGATTTATTTATTCATTTAAATTAGTATCTATTGTATGTTTGTTTGTATTGATTGTTTATTTAATTTCTGTTCGTTTTGGGTTTCATTTATACTTCAATAGCAAGTTTTTTTTTTTGTTTTAAGCTTGATTTGCATATTCAATTTAAGCATTACTCGCTTTAAGATTTATTTTTTCATTTATATTATTACTTGTTCCTGTGTATTATTACTGTGATCTTAAGTTTAAAATGGCCTTTACTTTTCTGTGAAAAACTTCTTGTTTGGAAAGTTTTTTTTTTAATTAATTTTTGTTTGTTTTTGATTGCAAAAAGTTTCAAGTTTTTAAAAATTCCTTAAATCAAAATCAAACTTTTTTTTCAAAATGAAATGTTCACCAAAGTAACAATATCAAAGTAAAAAATGGGTTTGTGTCAGCCTTGGAGTTTTAATTATCCTGATGTTTGAACTATTTTTAACAAAATGGCTATCTAAAATTTTTATCAGACGGGTTTGGGGAAAAGGGCATGGGGTGGGGCTGATTGCCCTTCAATATCTTTTGCCTCTTTAAAAGTGAATCAGAACTTTCCATCGACACTGTAGTCAGAACAATCGACACTGGAGTTTTTTTTTATCTGATATTTGAACTATTTTTAAAAAAATGGCTATCTCAAAATTTGTATCAGATGGGTTTGATGGTGATGGTGGGGCGTGATGGTGGGGTTGCCCTCCAATCTCTTTTGACTCTTAAAAATTGTACTAGAGCTTTCAATTTCCATTCAAATGAGCCCTCTCTGAAATTTCTACAAGCATTCCTTCCATAAGAACCATATATGCCGCAAGGGCATAGCTTGCAATGCCTGCCCTCGGGCCCTGGGGCGTTGTGTCGATCCCGGAGTTTACGTTATAGGATCTTTGAACTATTAAAAAAAAATGGTTCTCTCAAAGTTCTTTTCTGATGGGTTTGGAGAAAAAAGGGCGTGTGTGTGTGGGGGGGGGGGGCTAGTTGCCCTTGAATATCTTTTGACTATTATATGAACTCTCTCTAAAGTTTATACAAGCATCCCTTTCATAAGAACCATATACGGCCCCAGGACAACACTTACAATGCCTACCCTCCGGGCCCTGGGGGGGGGGGGGCTGTTTCAACATCAGAGTTTTTCTTATCCGACCTTTGAACTATTTTTTGCAAAATAGCTATCTCAAAATTCTTATCGGGTGCATTTGGGAGAAAAGGAGCGTCTGGGGGGAGGGCTTGGTGCCCCCCAATCTCTTTTTATTCTTAAAAAATGAATTACAACTTTCAATTTCCAATCAAATGAGCCCTCTCTGAAGTTTTTACCGGCATCTCTTTGATAAGAACCATATATTCCCCGAGGGCATAACTTACAATGCCTGCCTTCAGGCCCTGGGATTTGTGTCGAATCCGGAGTTTTCGTTATATGATCTTTGAACTAATAAAAAAAAAATGGCTATCTCAAAGTTCTTATCAGAGGGGTTCGAGGAAAAAAGGGCGTGGAGGGGGTGGGTCTAGTTGCCATCCGATCTCTTTACACTCTTAAAAAGTGAACTGGAACTTTCAGTTTCCAATTAAATGAGCCCTCTTTGACGTTTATACGAGCATCCCTTCCATAAGAACCATATATGCCCCCAGGGCATAACTTACAAAGACTGCCCCCAGGCCCTGTGGGATTATATCGACATCAATGTTTTTGTTATATGATCTTTGAACTATTTTTAGCAAAATGGCTGTCTCAAAATTTTTTCTGATGCAATTGGGAAAAGAGGGCGGGGGGGGGGCTAGTTGCCCTCCAATCTCTTTTGACTCTTAAAAAGTGAACTAGAACTTTTAATTTCCAATCAAATTAGCCCTCTAAAGTTTTTACGAGTATCCCTTCTATAAGAACCATATTTGTACTCAGGGCATAACTTATGACTTCTGCCCCCGGGCCTGGGGACTTTTGCCGACCCTGGAGTTTTTTTTTATGTGATCTTGAATTATTTTTAACAAAATGGCCGCGTCAAAATTTTTATCGGGTGTATTTGGGGAAAAAAGGGTGTGGGGTGGCTAGTTGCCCTCCAATTACTTTTGACTCTGAAAGAGGGCACTAGAACTCATGATTTCCAATCGAATGAACCCCTTCTGAAGTTTATTCGACGACTCCTGCCATATGAAGTGCCTCTGGAAAAAAGTAATAATAAAACATTGGAGCCGCATGGCCTTTACTATAGGCAACGCTATAGCGTTGCCTCTGGTTAACCCCTTTTTTTGACAATGATGTAAATTTTGTCAGGCTCGTAACTTTTGATGGGTAACATTAACCTTAATGAACTTTATGTGTTTGAATCGGCATAAAAGTCAGTTCTTTTGATGCATCTGTTGTTGTCGAAATTCTGGTTTATAGAAAGAACAACAACTGTTTGACTAGAATCTCTAACTCATTGTAATGGTATTCAACATTCGAAACTAAATCTTTAGCATCATAGGCTACAAAATAACCCCTCGTTCATGACCATAGCTGGCTCAAATTAAGATTGAATAAAAAAAAGTTGTTCAGCTAAAAGTAAGGCGCAACATTAAAGCTTGAAACGAAAAGAAATTATTCCGTACGTGAGTGGTGGGGCTGCCCCCTCCATCACCCCTCACTCTTTACGGGAAAGTTTGAGGTTTTCCCCATTCCTTAAGAATGACTACTGAAACACAATGCCAGTTGAGTTGGAATAAGAAGCCTTTTTGAAACAGCACCTGGGAAAGGTCTAAGTTAGGAAATTTGACCATTGTTAACGTATAGCATTTTTATTGGGAAGTATGTATGCATTTTCCGTGTGGGAGGAGGGCGAATTTTCTGCTAAGGGATTTTCTACGGGGAGAATTTCCCATGGGGAGGGAAGTTTTCGGGGGGTGAACTTTTCAGGAAACATTTTGCACTGGGGGAATTTGCCAGAATTCCTATTCGAAATTCTTTTCGTTTGTCTCATTTTCTCTTACCAACTCAATTTTACCTGTGGAGATGTTAATGGTGTCCGGGGTAAGTTTTCACCGGGATTGAATTATCTAGAGGATCTTATCATCAAGCGGAGCCAGATTTCCCAGCATTAATTAAAAAAACGATCAGAAATTAAAAAACACTTTTTCAACTGAAAGTAAGGAGCAACATTAGAACTTATAACGACTAGAAATTATTACCTATATAAGGGGGGTTTCTCCCTCCTCAATACCTCGCTCTTTATGCTAACGTTTGACTTTTTGTCCTAGTTCTTCAAGAATGACTCCTGAAAAAGAATGGTCGGTTAATTAGAACAATAAGAAGTGTTTTTAAAAGTACTAACACTAAACTTTAGCGTGAAGAGCGAGGTATAAAGGAGGGGGGACCCCCTTCATATACGCAATAATTTTGTTCGTTTTAAATTTTAATGTTGCTCCTTACTTTCAATTGAAAAACTTTTTTTTTATTTAATATAGAAGAGAAACGATTATATGCTCTAATAGTAGTATGTAAAAGTTCAGAGACTCACAAATTGTTTTTAAGGGTGGCCAATTCACTGGACAAGTACCTCAGCAAGGTCAATTCCAGCAGCAACCTGGTGGACAGCAGCAGCAGGTACAAATGCAGCAACAGCAGTTTCAACAACAGCAATTTCAGCAACAACAACCTATGGGTCATGGAAATGCAGGACATCAAGGGCATGGAGGGCATGCTGGATTCCAAGGGCAAAATATTCTTGATGCACAACATGCAATTCAAGACAGAGAGTATGTTTTTCATTATTTTTTTTATATAAAATTCATATAATACTTACGTCATATTTACCCTATTTTTCGGGTAGGATAACCTGAATGCTTTGCTCTCTGAGAAGTTAAAATGATCTCCGCCGAAATTAATGCATTTTTTTACTATGTTTCAGAACAGCAACGTTAAAGCTGCACTTGAAAATAGTATAATGTTTCATAGAAATCATACATTTTGACTGCTAGGGGCATTAGTCTGGTCGCAAAACCGCAGGCTAGTTTACAAAATCTATTTAATTTTAGTACTACAGAGGAAAAGAAAAAGCAACCACCCAAAAATATGTCAAGAAACTTGAAAACAAAGGCTCCTAAAACAATGTCATCCAAGTTTGTTGAAAATAATGTCAACAGCCAAGTCAACTAGAGAATCTTTTATTTAACAAGAATATTAGCATCCATATTTGAAAGCTAAGATCTCCCATTATCTAGGAATTTTAAGTTAATCTGCCAAGTCCTTTTACCGTTGGCTCGAGAAAATTTAGTTTCATGCAAGAGCACTTGTTCTTTTTTTTGTACCTCGTAATGTCACGGAATAAAGATAACTATTATTGGCATCGTGTTAGAATCAAGATATCAACCTAGAATCTGAAAAATTTTGGCTTATTCCGTCACTAATTATTTTCAACGCCTATACCTATTAGTTATGAAGTCTTTTGTCTGAAATGATATAGGTTCCCCCAAATAAAACGTGAAAAACCGTTACACAGAAATTATGCCGACTAGAAGTAATGAAATTATACTTTTTAATTTGTCATTCCAAAACTGCACTCGTTACACTGTAAAGGAAAAATAAACTTTGTTTGCTAAAGAAAAGAAATCTGCAAGTTTAATAGGTCTTTTTGTACTGAGATTGAAAACACTAAGCAAGCAATAGATTTGAGAGGAAAATTAAGGTAACCCAATTTCAAATAAGATATTAGGCCAACTAAATCAGGTCTTCTAAAATCTTAAGAAACTTAATGTTAGAAGCTAGAATGGGGCTTTTCCTCATATGAATACACGAATCCGTGCATTCTATTTTTTGTATAATGTAAATTTGTTTTGTAAAAGTCAAGAATAACTCATTGTCTTGTTATCAGATATACTGAGGCGTTTCGAATTCTATACTACTGCATTTGGTTTTGGATATTTTATCCTGTTTTGGCTAATTTTCCAAATCGGCAACTATTCCACCAGCCTCAATCCCCAAAGGTCTGTGGGTATCATGATTTAGGTAAAGCAAGTAAGAAGCACTGAACTCTTGACGTTGATCTACCAGGAAACAATAAGTCAGTGGTACTTTCTTATTTATATTATTCCTTTAATGATGAAATTGGCCCCCCCTTGAGGGCCTACATTATGGGTAATTTATAAAAATCTTAAAAGGTATGTGGGTATTGTGCTTTTTGAAAAGCTAGTATAGGGTACTAAAGTCTAACAACTTGTAATATCTGGAGAAGTAAAAATACCAACGGCTTTTTTTATTTTGGATTTTTTTTTTTTTATTGTTACATTTCGATTCGCATTTAGGCTCTTTGATTCCACTTTATTGGGGTGTTTATTGTTAAAAATAAATTTTCAGCAGAGTTAAAGGGGACAAAATTTTTTAATCAATCAGGTCAAGTGAAGTGGGTTATAAATAATTTAAAAAAATAATGGACAAAAATACAACCAACAATATTGGAGAGTGAACTTTTATGCAAAATAAAGTGTTTACAAAAAGCTTACACACAAAATAATATGTATGTAGTCTTTACTAGTGTTTTAAAAATCATGAGTCTCTACTCGTTACTCGCCTGCAGCATAAGAATGATTTAACCAAGGCATTAAATTCAAATAGTACTGTCAAGCAGGTTCACTTTGAACTAAAAGTACCTTTTTTCTCTGTTATTTTGCAAGACCTTTTGTAAATGGTAACATAACAACCTAGAAAAACATTTTCATATGTATGTCTGACTGCTGAAGAGGGTGGGCGTTGAAAATTTTTTCTATCCCTTCCCAAGTGGCCATAATTTTATTTATTTTTTTAAATCATTCAAAGTTACCCACACTTTGTCCTACTTTGAACAATGTTATTTTATTTTATGTACTGACCATGTTTGTTCCTAATTTGTTCATAGTTGACCATACTTTGGGTAAGTTTGAATAATCCCTTATTTACAGAGTTGCTTCTCTAAGATTCTTTGTAAAAAGGTTTCTTATACTGCAAAAAAATTAAGAAAAAACATAGAAAATTAGACTAGGAAAAATTAAAAAAAAAGGACTTGCAGAAAATCAAGGAAAACCAGAGGCTAGAACTCGTATTCTCTGCAAAGTCTTTTGTATGCCTGTAACTTCACGATGCCCTGCAATTTGAAGGGGTCATGTCCTTTTTGAACGAGTGGTCCAGCAATAAAATTTTTCTTTTTCAACAACACATACATCCTCTTTCTTGGGCGGGTTTTAACTGAAGTCAGCATTGCCCACACGTTCCAAAAAATTGAAACTCACCATCCCCTCATCTGGAAAGTCTTGTGCTTGCCGAATGAAGAAATCTTTCTTATAGAACACAGCATAGAAGTCAGACAGTTTGATTGGGAGACCTTGGTCCTTCTTACAATTAGAATTGTCACCACCCTCATGTTCACTATTGTAGCGATAAAAAAGAAAGGGACTGGGCTTGATTGTGGTAATAATTGTGGTAATAAAGGTTGACCGCGTCAATGTAAGGTTATGCTTTAAAGCTATGAACTTACACCTTATAAGTTCTCCGATAGCGCCACTTATAGTGCTAAGGGCTGTGCCATAGGTAATATTATGATTTAAAGCGGTATACCGATAGCGCCACTCGCTGAAAGCGATAAAATAAAATGAAGAATTGTGGTAGGTTATAAATCCTCCAACTATCAATCCGGGAGCGTGACCTCGCTTCTTCGAGTTATCTTCTCGTCAATTACCTCTAATGTTGTGTAGAAATCAGATCTCTGGGAGCACTACCTTGGGGCATGCGAACTAATTATCTGTCGTGCGACTAGATACAGACATATAATATAAACACAAGTAGAAAAGGAATAGTTTTATTATGACTTACATATTTAGGTGTACAGCAGTGGTTCACTTCAAATGACAACGACAAAGGCAAGGATAAATTGGCTCTCAAAGATAATGTTGATGGCAATAGAGACAATCCATAATTGATAACGAAAAACAGTTTGTTTCACTATATCACGCAAATAAAAGTCCTGCGCATTACTAGCTTTTTTCATGACTGGCCCAAGTCCTGTGGAGGGGGCCGCTACTTAGTAATTATGTTCGCAAACATACTACATTATGTGGACTGTTCGTCCAATAATTTGTTTTAAACATTTCTGATGATTCCAACGTTCACACACTCTTATAACTTAGATTTCCTGCGAAACATTGTACCCAGCATCTTTTTTATTACCAATTATCTTAGCGAAATTCAAACCGAATAGCGTCATTGTTTGACTGAAGCTAAAATGCAATTTCTGTTTTTGTTGATTAAGAACTTAGACTCTTGGAAACGGTATTCGAACTCAATTAGGGGACGTTTAATTTCTGTCGGAATTGTCTTTAGAAAAAGGAATTTTATTTTTTGTATTTTAAATGTATCACATTTTACTCACGGTACATATTACCCTTCCCATTATTTAATGACCTCCCGTCATTAGGACTTGCTTGCCCTTGGGTTTTTGAAATATTCGCGATATATTTACTATTTGTCCTACGTAATTTTAATTGACGTTGTATTATTTTATACTTTTATATAAGCTTAATCAGGAGTGCTACAAATTTTCTCTATTACTTTTCGTATTTTATTATACATCCCTATCTAAAATTCATCTACCGGACTAAGATTATTCATGGTCCTAGTTTAGCTACTATTCTAAAGATTTTTTTTCTACATCTAACACTGATTATTTTTACCTTTCCAACAAGGTTAGGGCTATTCTACCTTTACATAAGATTTTTTTTTGAGAATTCACCTTTTACAAGTTTTTTTTTTATTTTGCTGACTATAGGGCACACTGATTCCTATCTACGCTACATTAAATGTATAGCACGACAACGCTACACATAGCTCTATATGAACATCTAACACTACATACACGATTTAAAACACACAATATTATGTTTACCACGTTCATTGGTAACATTAGAACACTTTCACTGGGGATGTTTGCTACGTAACATTAATGATAGGATATGAAATTTTTGAGTTATCGACGTTATTAAGATGTAACATATGTAAATTCACACCTATTTCATCACCTTCCAGTCTCTTTAGCGTACTCAATCCTTCTGTTGTAAATTATGGTCCTTCACTCCTTTTGTCTTTGCAAAATTTTTAACACACTTACAATATAGTTTCTTCATGGAACAGTTCTAGCATGGTTGTGTTCACACGACAAGCTTTCTTTTATTGTCAAATGGGAAATGATACTTCCAACTACAGGTGTGGGAATATACTATCAGAGTTTATTCTCACCTACTTTTTGATAGTTCATATGGTGCCTTATCATTAAGGGGTCGAACACTGTTAGTGCGTTCATTTTCTTCTCAGCATATCATTTTTGGGATATTTTAAGGCACATAGAGAATGTATTTCTCGTATAAAATTGTTCATTCTTGCACTTAGAGATCACGGTTCACGTATAAAGGTGTTAGTGCATGGCTTGCGTCTATTAACTTTTGCGGTGATTCCTTGGTTAATCACAGGGGGAATTGAAGTTTGGATTTGGAATGGGTCGATATCAAACTTTAGTGACTCCTTCAACATATTGTCTTTAACTTGCGGGAGGAGTATATTGTGACTAAGGGGTTAATCATTGGCGTTACTTTTAGGTGCTTTAATTCAATGGCTGGTTTCCAGGTCCATTTATCAAAATTATCTTTTAATATTTCTAGGATAACGGAAATATGAACTCTTTACATAGAGGGGCTAGAATGGATTCCAAGAGTTGGTCGAAAGAGATTCGAAGCGTGAATCTGTGACATATAAATAATTTTTGGGGTCATCAAATATCATAACTATACGGTCATATGGTATATGGGTCCATAATGATTATCAAAGGCGATATTTTTGTACTTATATCTTGTACTGGTCGATGAGCTCTCAGGAATTATGTGATTATAAAGTTCGATAATGCACTGGATACTGAGATTCAAGTATAATGTTACCTGATGTGTAATATGGTTCATGGTCGAGGAAACAACGATCAAAAGGTAACTGTAATTTTTGTAGACGAAGCTTGGATGAAAATTGGCTGGATTCTATGGTGAGTACTCTTCGTTGGTTGAGGTATGATGAAAATAGATGCTACTAGGTTGTATCTGCACTGGACAACTCATTGTAATGATCGATTTCCAATATGTCAATCCACTTCCTGTAATAAAAATAACGAGGCAGAATCACACGTTCTTTAAAACAAATAGTCATAATATATAATAAATGATACGGTTGGGTACAATAAATGGGTAACTTTATACTACAAAGTAATATCAAGAATATGCCAATGTTAATATGCATATACTATTTTTAACAAACTGGCATTGTTATTTCTCTCATATAAGAGATTACCTCTCGTAACTTTAAGTAATGTCACTTATTATTTTCCTCGGTATACTTTATCACACACAATCTAACTTAATCTTTCTCAGTACTCATTTAATTCTATGTTAGATTTAAAATAACCACTTGAATATAAGTTACGCTACATTATTAAGTTTGAGGTCTAATTTTACAACATATTTTATGCCTGAATTGCTCACGCACGTCCGTGCTGTTTAATAAACGCTTGTTGCAGTGTCATAGCCACACGGTTTTACGTACACGACACTACAATGAGGGAACAAGACATAGCAAGGACGAGTGGAGACCTCTACACCCACTTTTTTTCTAATGTCTACCCTATTTCTGGGCTTAGACGTTCTCATGGGGTTCCGGGTTTAACTTCTGCATTTCAGCCGTTTTCCCGTGTTCTTCTCTCGGTTTTCGCCTTCTTGGTCTAATGATTTTTCCGTAATTAAAAGTCAATAAGGATCTCATGGGCAGGGAAATCGCGAACACGACACATACTGTCAGTAGTATGTTCCACCAGAAATTGGTTGAAAATAATCCGTATCTATTATCCACATACTTTAATCTCTGGTCGGCGTTTGTAAATAGGGGAATCTGGGAGTCTAATGCTTCTCTTATTTTTGTAAGCGGTAAGGTCCCTTGATTCTTTTCTATTTTGGACCATATCGAGGCTTCCATTTCTTCACTCTTTATATTGGGAATAGTGTACGACAGGTTAATTGCCTTAAAATTGATTATTTTAGGACTTATTACATTTGCGCTCGTGGTAATTAACGGCGTTCGAACAGTTGACTCTTTAATTACAAGTCGACATCCTTGTTTTTTGGTTATCGTACCCACATTTTGTAACAGTAATTCTGTTTTGTAACTTGGCTTTATTCTTTCTTTATTATTACAACAAGACAAAGTTCCACCAGTTTCTCTTGGAACAGAAAATAACCAAAGATCATTTCTAAGGTGTATGAATATTTCTCGCTTAGTACTTCCTATCACAGCTTCTTTCAGTTGGACTGGATGCATCGTACTGGAATGGTACGTGTAGGTTTCTTGTATTAAAGAAAATTATTCGAATTAATTATACGCAATGTTACCTTTTAATTAGAATTTGTTTTCGGGAACTGATATATGTTGAACAAAATTTTTCTATAGCATTTTATAGTTTTATAATTTTTACTTATGAGCTAAAAGTTTCTAAATTATTATTCCCTTACGACGCCTATCCATTAAAGTCTTTTAGTCCTCTGCTGATTAAGTGTAAATCCATCTATCGGGGTTTTTGGCCTTTCTACCCGATTGTGTCGTTACTTTCTCCTCAACTTCTTGCGGTTTTTTCTTTTTCGGTTTTGCCAGCGAAAAAAGATCATATTTCTTGTAATGTTTTTTCAAAAATTCTTCCCCTTTTAATTTTGTTTCTTTCGCGTGCGCGGCCGCTGAAGTCGGTTTTGATTTCCCTATTTCTTTCATTACTATATGGTCTGATTCGCCGTCAGACTCTTTGGAACTGGTTTCCAATGATTCTGTGTTATAAGTTTTAGAAGTTGCACCTCGCAATTTTGAGGTATCACCTCCCCTTCCTTCGTAAATTTCTACTCCTCTGGAAGTACAAGCTTTATTCTCTAACTCTTCGCTTTGAGTTTTCAACTCGGGAGATTTGAAGGTTTCTTGAGAGTTTTGAGAGGAATCAAAAGTTTTTGCGGGGTTCCTCCACTGTTTAAACGCCATGTCTTCAGGGGGATGGGGAATTCTGTGCACTAGTGTTTCCCTCCATGAAGTCCACTGTTTAGGCTTGACCTTGGACACAGTTGTATCATGATATTGTCCTTGCTGGTCATCCTTGGGAGTTTTATTCTCGGGCAATGTACTTTGACTCTTTTTTAGGGGGAATTTTATTAAACCCATAGCTTCTCACAGATTTATCTTTGTCGAATCTTAGGTAGTAGTCGTCTTTACAGTAATACTGGGAGTTTCTAGAGCTTTGTGTAACTCTCCCTGCAATGACAAGGGCTCTGTTATTGGTTTTGCAGGGAAATTCGTATCGTTTAGGAATCTTTTGGGGGACACGGGGTTGAATTGTCATCAGGAAAAATAGGTTTTTCGGGGATTTCGTATAATCTAATTCTCCTGCGCTCTCAGATGATGAACTTTTCGGATCGTTTGGTGTTTAATTCTTACTGGTATTAAGGATTTTTCCTTGGGCATAACTAAATTTTTCATAGCTTAAAATTCTTCAAAGTTTTCCTCATCACTCTCATCCCCAAAATAATCTGGTTTAAAATTAAAGGGTTATAGCTCTGCCAATCTTGATTCAGGAGGCTCATTTTCTGTATCTGACGAAACAGTAGACGAGGGACGTGATACCCATCTCTCTGGAAATTTAGCTCTTTTTTTTCGGCTAACATGTGCCTTGTAAGTCTTTCCACTATCGGGGTTTTCCTATTTAAAAGTTTAAGCGTTATCGTAACCTTTGATTATTCTCTACATTCCAAAATATTTCTTGGAAAGTTTTTTGCACTCTGTTTTTGACTCGTTCTTTAGGTAAACGCAGTTTCCTGTTTTGAATTCTATGCTTCCCTTGATTTTGGGTTGTTTTCTTAGCTCTTGGTTTATTTTACATTTTTCCAACTCTTGCTTAACTATTTTATAAGTTTTCCTCATCCTATTTATGAATTCTTGTTTTTAATCCTCCGAGTTATTATAATACTGCTGAGATTAAATAATCTCATCATACGGGACTCTAAAATCACGACCGAAAAGTAAATAAAATGGACTTTCTTTGGTTGTTTCTAAATAAGCAGTATTGATCACGTTAGTTAAATAGGGTAAGAGTTTATCTCAATCATTACTATTGTCTTTTTTATAAATGCTTAATGCGTTCGAAAATATTTTATGCCTATTTTCTATTGTACCATTAGCTTTTCGTTGGTACGGAGATGTTACCATTGTCTCTATGTTAAAAAAACTTATTAAGTCTTTTGTTACTTTTGAAACAAAATTGCTTCCGTTGTCACTTAAAACTTTATTTGGAACGCCAAATTGTAAAAATAATTTCACTAACGCCTTACTGGTGGAGTAAGCACCATGATTTTTTGATACTTTTGCCAAGGTAAATCCAGAGAAGTGATCTATAACTGAAAGAATACAAGTGAGGCCTCTGTTGGAAATAGGCAAGCCTCTACTTGTTCCATATAAATCAAATGAGACAATATCGAAGGGGAATCTCGCTACCGGGACTCTCCCAATAGGAGGTTTATGTTCTTTAGTTACACGCTTCGCATGTACTTAGAAATTCCTTGAGTTTTGTTATTGCCGACGGCACGTAATAATACTGTTTTAAGTTATGGAATGTTTTCGCTCCTCCTAAGCGTCCGCCATTATCTGAATGAGAATCTTGGAATTCAGGTGTTATTAAGTTTTGGGGTAATACAGGTATTAGTTGTTCGTAAGAATACAAGTATGGTCTCTATTGGAAACAGGCAAGCCTTCACTTGTTCCATATAAGTCAAATGAGACAATATCGAAGGGGAATCTCACTACCGGGACTCTTCCCACTTAAGGATTAGGATAAGCTTGGGGTTTTTTTCTTAAGTTACACGCTTCGCATGTACTTACAAATTCTTTAAGTTTTGTTATTCCCGACGGCACGTAAAAATATTGTTTTAATTATGGAAAGTTTTTATTACTCCTGAGTGTCCACCTGTGTCTGAATGAAAATATTTAAAGGCAGTTGTTATTAAGTTATGGGGTAATACAGATATTATTGATGCTTAGTTTCTATTTGTCTCAGCAGTGACGACTTTATATAGTATTTCTTCATCATGATAATAGTAAAAACTGTCTATCTCTTTTCTAAGAGTTTTGAATTTATCTGGTAAGGCATCATCATTTACAAAATAATTAATAAGTGCTGAACACATTTCGTCCTTTTTTGCTTTCTTTTTATATTATCTAAAGACAAGGGACAATAGTAAAGCTTATTTTCCAGTACTGTGTCTTTATCTTTGTTTTTCTTACATTTAAGTTTACTTTTAGCATTGATAGCGTTAACTTCATTTTCCTCAGTTTCCGACGGAATATTTTCTGGGTATCTACTCAAAAAGTCGCAAGCTGCATTTTGTTTACCTTTTAAATATTCAAATTTGTAATCTAGGTCTTGGATTTTCATAATCCATCTAGCTAGAATTCCCGTGGGGTTTTTAAATGTGCGCAGGTACTGCAAGCTTTTATGGTCTGATCGTAGTATAAATTTTCTACCGATTAAATAGTGTCTAAATTTGTCCAAGTGGTGGATTATAGATAATAATTCTAAGTTTGTGGCAGAATAACTGCTTTCGCCTTTTGACAAGGGTCTACTCGAATAGCATATAACTTTTCTATTTTTTTTGTTTAGGCGTTCCCTCTAGAGGATTAGGGTTTTTGTACCGGGATTATTTGCGAAAGAATAGCGCCAATGCCCTTTGGACTAGCATCGGTTGTGACCACAAATTGTCTGTTTTCGAAATCAGGAAGTGATAATATTGGTTCAGAAGTGAGTGCCTTTTTTAGACGGTCTAGGGAATTTTGATCTTCCTGGGAACTGGGTAAATTTTGGGAGTTCTTTTTATTTAATTCCGTGAGGGTTTTCGAATTTTCGGCGTAATTACGCACGCATTTTCTAAAGTAGCCAGTAGGACGTAAAATTTCTCTTAATTCTTTCATAGTTCTAGGGGGTTTTAGGTTTTCAACACATTTTATTTTGTCGGGGTCTGGGGATATCTCTCCTTGTGTCAGTACTACTCCTAAACATTTTATTTTTGGTTGAAATAAATTTACTTTTTCGGGCCGGCATTTTAAGTTACCCTGTCTGAATTTCTCGAACACCTTAGCTAATGTTGCTAAGTGTTGTTCAGCGTTTTCTCCCACGCATATGACATCACTAACAAAATGAATAATATTCTTTAGTCCTCTTAATAGATGTTTTAAGGGTCAACATCGCGCGCTTAAACTTGTTTTAAGCCTAAAAGGCACCCTTAAGCATTCATATAAACTATATTCAGCTGCAAAAAACGCAATGTTGTAGACATCTTTTTCGGCTATTTTCGATGGGTGGTAACCTTGGGTAAGATACAAAGAAGTAAAAATTTAGTTTTTGCTTGAAATAGAGTCAAGCATTTCATCTATTCTTGGTAAAGGAAATTTATCGCTAACTACTTGTTTGTTAAGGGCTCTATAATCTACTACAAGTCTAAGGTCGCCATTCTTTTTTGGTGCAAAGATCACTGGTGCGCTATACGGACTTATACTGGGGCGTATAATTTCATTTTTTTCTAATTCATGAATTTTATTTTTTAACCACTCTTTGTGCTTATACGGTACACGATATGGCTGTTTTGCTAAAGGATTACCGATCTTCAAAATTGAATGTTCATAAAATGGTATTAGTCCGATGTCATCTTCAGATGCGGAAAATACATCTTTAAAATTCCATAATAATTCGCATAATTTTTTCTTAAGTTCCAAATCCATAATATGATCCATATTAAATTTGTTTAAGAATTGTTATTCAGTTAGAGGGTACTTGTTATTTGAGGTTTTAATGCCGTTAACTAGGTTCCTTTCAGGATTTTCCCACCTATCTAAATCATTCTCCGATAAAACTTGGATTTGAACTAAACACGTCCCCTTTTTTATTGTAATTGTATTATTTTCGTGGTTATTAGTTACCCAAATAAAACCTTTTCCTTTGTCGTAAGATATAATCTGTTCTTCGCATAACAGATTTTCAGGAATTTCATTTGAGGGGATGGCAAACCATATTTCAGATTTACTATCCACTGGTTCAATCATTTGTGATATTTGAATTTTTTGCATCGTTTTCGGAGGGACTTTTGTTTTCCTTATCGCGAATCCGTAATAGTTCTCTTTATTTTCATTGTCCATTTGATTCATACTGGCGCTATTCGTCGATAGCATTGGCTGTGCCTGAACCGCATTGGGGTTTACTACTTTTTTTCATAATTCCACTATTTTCTTGATTTCGTTTGACCTGTACTGTCGCATATCTCCTATTTTAAATTTTGCAGATTCGATACACTTATTATTTAAATTTACTTCATTTCTGCAATGTCTCTCAGAATAATTAAACGAATTTCTGATTATGCCATGTCCTCCTTGTGAGACATGAGGTTCAAAAGATTGTGACATTATACCGCCAGAAATTTTATTTACTGTTGATTTCACTTCGTAACCTCTGTTACAGTTTCTTAAGGTAGAAATTCCTTCCCCTACCTTAGCCGGGTAGACAAGCCTTTCGTTTGTCACGTCTAATAGTACTCCATTAGACCTTAAAAATTTGCGCCAATAATGGTTTCATACGGAAAGCTATCGCATATTATAAAATTTCTCGAAAAAATTCTATTATCCCTTCTTACGTCTAGGCGAATTGAACTTTTTGCATCCAATTTATGCCCTGTCACGCTAGTTTAATTGGGATTATTAGAATTTCTTTGTTGCCTAATATTCGGAGGCAACATATCAAATACACATGAGTTTATAATGTTCGCAGTAGCACCAGAGTCAATTAAGGATTTAAAGTAAACATTTGCTACACAAAAATCATTAAATATAGGTAACTTGTTATTACTATCACTACAGGACGGTACTACTATCAGTTTGCACCTATAAAACATTCTAGGCGCCCTCTGGGTCCAATTTATATTTCTGAGGGGCCTGAAACGTTTCCCTGAGGATTTATTTCATGCGTCGGTGCCTGCAATAGAATTTCAGATATGTTCGTGGAATCTCTAGCTGTGGCAGCGCCGGCTGCTGGTGCTAACTGCCAATGCTGTCGGCTTGAAAAGTTTTCATGTCCCGTCGGCCAATTAACTATTTGCCGTCGGCCTGAAAAATTTTCATTTCCCGTCGGCAAATTTTCGTGATTTCTATATAGCATTCTCGAATTATATTGGCTTTGGCGAGTATTTGGGTTTTCAAATCGGTAATTAATTTGTCTATTGGGGGGAGGATTGTGCAAATTCTGTTGGTACGCTTTGTAAGGTACTGATTGCCGCAATCTTCCCTGGCTATAGCCTATTGCACCACTGGCGCTAAAATTTGTTCTTCCGAACAAATGGTTGCCATAATTTTGCGTACTACCGACAGCAATTCTTGGTTTGCGATTGGGGACATAACGGCACTCCCTCGCGATGTGCCCAGGGCGATTGCAAATATAGCGTCTTATTATTGTAGGGTTGTTTTCATAACTAAATTGTTTGACATGCTGAAAACGTACTGTTTTCTGCCTAGCGGGTTCTTGCGTTTTATTTCTTTGTGGCACTGGGGATTTATCCCTTGAAAAGAAATTGGGAGACGCCTCATCGCCTATGAAGGTCAGGCTTGCGTTCGATTCGCCTAGGCTATTTATTTTTGCTTCACTGTGATTAGCCAAGATCTTATCAACTTCGATCAATCGCTCTACTTCCTGAACTGCAACATCTAACGTCTGAATATTTTTGGATATTACCATTCTATATAGTTTTGGGGGTAGCCCTTGCAAAAAGGTATTTAGTATGACTTTTTCATACAGTTCTCCTGAACCTTTTCCGTATTTTGCCTCTACTGAAATGCGTATATTATCAAGATATTCTCTTATGTTTTGTGAATGGTCAAAGCATACTATTCCATGTTTTAATTTATTTGTGTAACTTGTTTCGATAAATCTATCTTTAAATGTCGTTAATAATTTGTCCACTGTATTTATTGGCAAGCTGGCGTCATCACCTATATTATTTTCAATTTGCTTTAGAAAGGTTAAGGCCTGGTCTTTTAATTTTAATAGAATCATGTCGACTAACGTTTATAGTTCTGTTTTTGTTAATTCTACAAACTGGGCCAATTGGATATTAAATTCGTCGATATCTGATTATCCATTGAGCTGCGGGATAGAATTTGATATTTCTATATTTTTGGGGACCAACTTTTGCGCCATTAATAAATCGCTTAGTTCTTCTGACATTTTTTTTGCGTTTGAATAACTCAATATAAATTTATTTTTTCAGTTAACCTATTTTGGAAGAGGCTATTATCTCATATTAGATATTCTAAAGGGTTTTTCCGTGATAGCTCATCGGTTATAGGCCTAATCACTTTTTTTTATATGTCTGTATCTCGAATAATTAAGTTCAAATCACAAAGTTTATAGCCCAATTAGTTCGCCTGTGTTCCTCCAATTTCCGACTGTGCCATTTGTAGTGATAAAAAAGAAAGGGACTGGGCTTGATTGTGGTAATAATTGTGGTAATAAAGGTTGACCGTGTCAATGTAACGTTATGCTTTAAAGCTATGAACTTACACCTTATAAGTTCTCCGATAGCGCCACTTATAGTGCTAAGGGCTGTGCCATAGGTAATATTATGATTTAAAGCGGTATACCGATCGCGGCACTCGCTGAAAGAGAGAAAATAAAATACAGAATTGTGGTAGGTTAGAAATCCTCCAACTATCAATCCGGGAGCGTGACCTCGCTTCCTCGAGTTATCTTCTCGTCAATTACCTCTAATGTTGTGTAGAAATCAGATCCCTGGGAGCACTACCTTGGAGGCATGCGAACTAATTATCTGTCGTGCGACTAGATATAGACATATAAAATAAACACAAGTAGAAAAGCAATAGTTTTATTATGACTTACATATTTAGGTTTACAGCAGTTGTTCACTTCAAATGACAACGACAAAGGCAAGGATAAATTGGCTCTCAAAGATAATGTTGATGGCAATAGAGACAATCCATAATTGATAACGAAAAACAGTTTGTTTCACTATATCACGCAAATAAAACTCCTGCGCATTACTAGCTTTTTCACGATTGGCCCAAGTCCTGTGGAGGGGGCCGCTATTTTGTAATTATGTTCGCAATTTTACTACATTATGCGGGCTGTTTGTCCAATAACTTGTTTTAAAATTTCTGATGATTCCAACGTTCACACACTCTTATAACTTAGACTTCCTGCGAAACATTGTATCTAGCATCTTTTTTATTACCAATTATCTTAGCGAAATTCAAAACTGAATAGCGTCGTTTTTTGGCTGAGGCTAAAATGCAATTTCTGTTTTTGTTGATTAAGAACTTAGACTCTTGGAAACGGTATTTGAATTCAATTAGGGGACGTTTAATTTCTGTCGGAATTATCTTTAGAAAAAGGAATTTTATTTTTTGTATTTTAAATATATCACATTTTACTCACGGTACACTATTCTGGCCTTCATCCCAGCTAAGTTTACTGGAATCATCATACAGTTTTTCTGGCAAGTTGTGTGATGCATCGTCAGATGAGTGGTCAGCATTCAGGGATTCTTGTAAATTTTTTCCAGCTCTCTTTATTCGACTTCATTTTAGCTTTGCCAGATTTCACTTTACTCATCCCTGAATCCTCAAGATCTTTGTCTTCTCTGTTGCTCGATTCAGCTAGTGATTTTCAGGGAGCCTTGTTTGCTTACGTGATAAAGTACCAACAGTGACAAGCCGCCTTTTTTCAAACAGTTATGACAGAATCACCATCTGTCTCATGGATTTCATTATTTGTTCGCCTATCGGGAAATTTTTTCGATACAACGCTTTCTGTCAAAGAAAGCTGAAGGCTGTATTCCATCTTATTGATTCCATATTATTGTAATCAATTACGATTAGATGCTCAATAATTTTGTAGATGCTAAAGTAAGAAGAAAAGGATTTTAATAAATGGTAAATGCTGTTAATAAATGAAAATTTTGTTAAAATATGGCTTGGAAATCTTTGGGAGACAGGGTGGGAGGGGTACTAATCAAGATTTTTCCCTGGGCGCAAGAAAGACCACGACCGCTACTGCAAAAAATCAAAATTACAGCTGCAAAGTTTGACAATGGTAGCACTGACCAAACGCGAGGAACTTTGAACATGTACCACAATGCACCAACCCCATTTTCCCCCTGAAATTGGAGGGAATTTTGAACTGCAGCTCTTCTCAGCTTGAACCATCGGAAATAGCAAATCAATAATAGCCTGGGCTTAAACATTATATATAACTTCCTCGCACATCTCTAAAAATATTTGTCACTTTTTACAAACTATACACAAATAGAAAAAATATTACTTACTCGTCATCACTGGACAGCAACAATGCGCGTGGTAAACTGAAGACAAAAAATGGCGTACATCAAACCTGAAGTTAGTCTCGGTTGAATGACACCTTGTGGATGATATACAGAGATTGTACGTTCGGCCAGTAGATGCCACAGGAGAGCCACTGTTTTTTTTTTCAAAGTAACCCACAAGGCTCAAAGTAACTTTGTTTGACGGTATTCATAATTCTTTTGATTTTGTTCTAAGTAGCCATGTTTTTGAAAACCACAGCCATGAAATACTTTTAAAAAATACCCCCCTCGTTAGCAACGATTTAGGAATTTAACAAGTTGTACGTGAGGCAAGCGAAACTAAACATAAATAAAATGATAATATTTTGTTAAATAGGGATTTGGGGGATTATTCACTCAAAACTCTATGAGCAAATTTAATTAAAAATGACTTCACAAATTATATTAAAAAACCAACAGCCAGTACCGATGAACCACTTACAAAAAAAAACATTTAGGTTAGCTTCTAAAAAGGCAAGATAGCATTAAAATATGTTCTTAATTTGTATCTGAATGAATTGCCTTGTTTTGTATGGTTTCATCTTCAGTTCTAGTTAAACTCTGTTGAAGTAATGATTCTGGGACTGTTCTAATTTTTCAATTTAAGTTTTATAGATTCCATCTTATTGTGGGTTTTATTTTATTTATATACTTAGCTTGTTGAAGCTTGTTTATAACTCTTAGATATTATATAGCCGAAATATTCTTAAGGTTTAAACGAATTTCACTGCCTTAGGTAAAGCTCTTGTTGTTTTACTTGTTGTTATTTAATCTGGGAGTTCCCTGTGGTGCTAACTCCTTTGACAACTTGACAAATTTCTTAGTCAAACAGCAGATTCTCAATAGGTCTCCATGATGGTTAGTTCTCTGGGAGAATTTGCTAATGGACCCTTTGTCTTTGAGATGGTCAGTTAACAAGACAGGAAGATTGAGATTTGTAGGTACCGCATGGCCTTATAGTATTTAAATAAAAAAAAATAATAATATGAAACCTGGACAGGAAAAGAAAAATTTTTTTGCACAGTTCATGGGCAATCTTCAGTATTAAATTGTCCTAATGAGTGAGATCAAGTCGATATATTGCGATGGCTAAAAATTTTACAAATAAAAGGAGACTGAGGTCTTTTCAGGGCTAGACCAAGCATTGACACCCGATTTGGCCAATATTCACCAGTTGGTCTTCTAAAATTTCAATTAGATTCAATTTGTCAGGCCAAATTTTGACTAAACATTAAACAACTAGTTAAACAAAACGACATCAATGCTATAAAAAAGCCAGCTTTGTAAGCTTTTTGTTGCCTATCCACTCGTTTGGGCCTTCAGTCCTCGCAAGCTTTTTTTGTAGGAATATATTCTGCTTGTTGCTTATGGCATTTTCAATTCTTGTGGAAGGGGGTTCCAATTCCTTCACTCAGGGTTTGGCCTACATCCTTTTTGCAATATATTTTTTTTCAAATTGTACACATTATTAAAGTTGGGCATATTATAAATGATTGTTATGTCTACAAACAAATATATTATATTACTAAAAATCTCCCAATTTAAATGCGCAGGATTTTTGGCAAGATGAACTGTGTGAAAACAGCGATTGCTCATTCAGTCTTTATCCTTATCATTTTTATAACCATTTTGTCCCGAGTTTCGTGCTTTGTACAATGAAATGGTTTGCATTGCCATCCGTGTTTTTTCTACTTAAAATAACGTAGAAGAGCTGCTTTTTGTTATCATTATCAAGTTCCGTGTTCCTTTTAGTCACTCAGTGAAATCAAGAAATCGAAGTTACATAGAAAGACGCGAGTGGAAAAAGATTAATATTGATCTGTATCAGTCGACGTGTGACGAAATTTTGGGCAAAATAAAAGTTCCATTTCAGCTTCTGGTCAATGGGTGTGATGACAAAATTGCACTCAACACATATTGAGCTGAAATCACCCACGCACTAAAAGCTTCTGAGTCTCCATCTTTACCTGGCGCAGTTATTAAGAAAGGTGCTAGGAAAAGGGGATGGAGCGACCATCCTTACGTGAATCATGCTAGAAGGAGGTCTAAGGTGTGGTACTCAGTGTGGCGCGAATCCGGCAAGCCTAGGTCAGGTACTGTTTTCAATCTCTTTTGTAAAACAAAAAGAGAATACAAAGCATGTGTGGATGAGCTTAAAGTGGAGGAAGCAGAAACTGCTTCGAAAGAGGCTATCCGCGATCCGCAAAATATGTGGAAAAAGTTTTCAAGTAGAAGAGTGCAGCCAAAGCATTGTGCCACAGTACCTGAAGAACAGTGGTTAGAACATTATTCGAAGGTTTTCGGGTCAAAAAATATTCCTTTGGAAAAAGAATATGATGAATCGTTAAAACCACGTCTTGATTCGCTTCTGAAACAGAGAAATTATTTTGTGGTTTCTAAAAATAATGTTTCAAGGGCTGTTAGCCAGTTAAAGAGTAACAAGGCTCCCGGTCTTGATGGTGTTAGTGGTAATCATCTACGCAATGGTTCCCCGCTTTTGCTTCAGCATATGCAACTATTCTTTCAGATGTGTATAGATAATGCGACCGTTCCTAACTCGTTCTGTACCGGGGTTGTTAAAAATATCCTCAAGAAAGGAAAAAACGCGAATGAGTGTGGAGGCTATAGGCCTATTACTGTCTCAAGTACGCTGAGCAAAGTGTTGGAAAGATTGGTTCTTAGCGAAATTGTATCGAAATGTGTTATAGACCACAGACAGTTTGGATTTCAAAAATATCTCAGTTGTGCTTTTGCCCATAGACTTCTAAAGTGTATTCTTGCTAAAGCTGAACTAATCGGGTTGTCCGTGTATGTATGTAGTGTCGATATTTCTGCTGCATTTGACTCAGTCATCCAGTCCGCCGTCTTCCAGACCCTGCTAGATGCTGGCGTGAACACCCATATGGTAGCTATGTTATCCTATTGGTACTCTAATAGCTATATAAGAGTGAAACTATGACTTGAAAGACTTAGTGCGCCAGTTAAACTAAATAGAGGGCTTCGACAAGCCTCAGTTCTAAGTCCGATATTATTTAACACTTTGACTTCTAAGGTTACAAAACAAATCTCTGGTGGGCTTAGCCTTGATCTTTGTGATCTGAGAGTAGAGTGCTAACTTATACTTCTATGGGACATATAGGAAAACATTTCTACGGGACGTATACACCTTTTCAAAGAGAGTGAGTATCCCCATGCATATAGGTAATACTTATACGGGACCTCTACGCCTTTTCAAAGAGAGTCAGAACTCCCTCACACAGTTTCACGTGCAAATTGCCAAAAAAATTAAGTTTTGAGGAGATTACGAATAATTTTCTTGTCATAGGCGTGACAACACACGCCTATGAGAGACTAATACCCATCCCCCCCAAAACACTTTTCAGCCATTTCATGTTAAAAATGCGGGGGGCTGGGCACGGTTGAAGTTGTTTTCACGTAAAAATACCCTTCCCCTCTTCCATGGAAAATTCCCCCCTCAAGACAATCCCATTCCTGTCGACTTTTGGAGGGTGTTTTTTCATTTTTCGATAATCAGTCAAATTTCTCAAACTCATAGCTTTTGTCTGGCAACACTAAAGTTAATGAATCCTAAATCTTTGGAAACAGCCTCTATTTCTGCCCGTTTAAGTTTTGATGCTGCTCCTTACTTTCAGTTGAAGAAACTTTTTTATAATTTAATTTCTGATCGCGGGGAGCTGGGCACGGTTGAAGTTGTTTTCACGAAAAATACCCTCCCCCTCTTCCATGGAAAATTGCCCCCTCAAGACAATCCCATTCCTGTCGACTTGTGGTGGGTGTTTCTCCATTTTTCGATTCTCAGGAAATTTTCTGAATCTCATAGCTTTTGACTGGCAACAGTAAAGTTAATGAATCCTAAATCTTTGGAAACATCCTCTATTTCTGCCCGTTTAAGTTTTGATGTTGCTCCTTACTTTCAGTTGAAGAAACTTTTTTATAATTTAATTTCTGATCGCGGGGGGCTGGGCACGGTTGAAGTTGTTTCTAGTCCATTCTTGGTACACAAAACCTTAAGATTTTCACGATCCGTCTTATAAACTAATGTAGTTCACCCATTTTTGCCTTTTTAAGCCCCCCCCCCCCACCAACAAAAAATTTCCCTCGCACGTGCAGGGTGATGTCAAACCTACACTCCAATTCACAAATTCATTACCTCTCTTTTGCAAATGCCAATCAAAGAATTCTGATTGTAGCGTCCAATTTTTTAAATAACAAAGCCCGTCTTAAAATATTTTAGCAATATCCATTCGTGTATGTAGGGGAGGCTACCTCCGGTCCATTCTTGGTACACAAAACCTTGGGATTTTCATGATCCGTCTTATAAACTAATGTAGTTCACCCATTTTTGCCTTTTTAAGCCCCCCCACCAACAAAAAATTTACCTCGCACGTTCCTGGTGCTGTCAAACCTACACTCCAATTCAAAAATTCATTACCCCTTTTTTGCAAATGCCAATCAAAGAATTCTGATTGTAGCGTCCAATTTTTTAAATAACTAAGCCCGTCTTAAAATATTCAAGCGATATCCATTCGTGCATGTAGGGGAGGCTACCTCCGGTCCATTCTTGGTACACACAACCTTGGGATTTTCACGATCCGTCTTATAGACTTATGTAGTTCACCCATTTTTGCCTTTTTAAGCCCCCCCCCCACCAACAAAAATTTTCCTCGCACGTGCCGGGTGATGTCAAACCTACACTCCAATTCACAAATTCATTACCCCTTTTTTTGCAAATGCCAATCAAACAAGTCTGATTGTAGCATCCAATTTTTTAAATAACTAAGCCCGTCTTAAAATATTCTAGCGATATCCATTCGTGTATTTAGGGGAGGCTACCTCCGGTCCATTCTTGGTACACAAAACCTTGGGATGTTAGCGATCCGTCTTATGAACTAATGTAGTTCACCCATTTTTGTCTTTTTAAGCCCCCCCCCCACCAACAAAAAATTTCCCTCGTACGTGCCTGGCGATGTCAAACCTACACTCCAATTCACAAATTCATTACCCCTTTTTTTGCAAATGCCAATCAAACAAGTCTGATTGTAGCATCCATTTTTTTAAATAACTAAGCCCGTCTTAAAATATTCTAGCGATATCCATTCGTGTATGTAGGGGAGGCTACCTCCGGTCCATTCTTGGTACACAAAAACTTGGAATTTTCACGATCCGTCTTATAAACTAAAGTAGTTCACCCATTTTTGCCTTTTTAAGCCCCCCACCCCACCAACAAAAAATTTCCCTCACCCGTGCCTGGTGATGTCAAACCTACACTCCAATTCACAAATTCATTACCCCTTTTTTTTTGCAAATGCCAATCAAGGAATTCTGATTGTAGCGTCCAATTTTTTAAATAACTAAGCCCGTCTTAAAATATTCTAGCGATATCCATTTGTGTATGTCGGGGAGGCTACCTCCGGTCCATTTTTTACCTTTTTAAGCCCCCCCCCCCACCAACAAAAAATTTCCCTCGCACGTGCCTGGTGATGTCAAACCTACACTCCAATTCACAAATTCATTACGCCTTTTTTTGCAAATGCCAATCAAACAAGTCTGATTGTAGCATCCAATTTTTTCAATAACAAAGCCAACACACATTTAGACACTGTGCTTTCAAAAGCCCATCTGATTGAAAACATGTTTAAAGGTGCCAAGGAATGTAATCTCCTCAAAACTTGATTTTTTTGGCAATTTTCACGTGAAACTGTGTGAGGGAGTTCTCACTCTCTTTGAAAAGGCGTAGAGGTCCCGTAGAAGTATTACCTATATGCATGGGGATACTCACTCTCTTTGAAAAGGTGTAGAGGTCCCGTAGAAATGTTTACCTATACGTCCCATAGAAGTATAAGTTAGCACTCTACTTCTGAGTCTAATAAGCTATGCCGATGATTTACTTATGTTGATTTTTTCTCTGAGTCTATTGCAGGATAATTTAGATAAGCTTGTATCTGGCTATAGAGCTATTGGTCTGCAAGTTAATGGTAAGAAAACTGAATTTCTGGTTTTCAACTCAACGAAACGGGATGCACCAGAACCAAGTGTATCAGTAGATGGTGCTACTATTCGCACCGTCTTCTTCGCTTAAATACTTAGGTCTTCTGTATGGTCGAGATAAGAAAGCAACTAGAATTCTTTGCCTTGACACCCTTATTTCAAACCTACGAATTAGCTATGCTAAACTGGCCCCCCTGAAGTATTCATACAATTGGCAAATTTTGGCGAGGCTATTTAGAGTGGTGGCACTCCCACATATTCTTTACATGTACCCTGTATGGGAATGGTTTACGGATACAAAGCGACTCAAGGCTAGATCTGCGTTCTGCAAGTACTTAAAATTTCTGTTACGAGTACCACTGTTAGAGAGAAATACATTTCTCTTGGACAAGTATCTTATTCCAGAGCCTCGTGAAGTTGTGGTAACGCAGGAAACCAATGCTAGAAGAGGTGCACTGGAGCACCTTTATGATATCCTTCCGTTGCACGTCATGTAAGAGCTGTGAATGTATATAGTGTATATAATCTAATCGTTTATTTTTGAAGTAATGTTTTTTTTTTGTTTTTCCCTTACTCCGCCATGTTTTTGTTTTATTGGTGGGCTAAAATAAACTATCTATCTATCTATTATTGAGTTTATTCCTGAAAAATGATGAATAGCTTATTTCAGGGAACCCCTTCTGATTGTTGGAAAAATTTATAACTCTTAACCACGAAAAAGAAGTCTTAATAAACGTAAATACATACAGGTCCAATCGTCAGAGATAATAGGTTTTTCACCTAGTTGGGACAGGAGTCAAATCACGAAAAAAAATGCACATTTTAGACAATAGTTTCTAAATAATCGGGTGAAAATGGAGTTCCTTTGTATTAATGTAGGGGTTGGGTCTTCCCCTTGCCACGTGTGCAGATAAGGGTATAAGTATCCTGTATTTGAGAGAACTTATTGTTATAATGACTTTTATAGGCACCTGAAGGAGCATATAAGTGTACCTGTTGATACTAGTAAAATGACAGAACAGGAGCTGCAATTTCATTATTTTAAAATGCACGATGCTGACAATAATAATAAATTGGATGGATGTGAACTTGTCAAATCACTCATACACTGGCATGGTAAGCTCTTTATACAGTTTAGAACCATAACCCTTTTGTTTATTTTTGTTATAGATAAGAAAAAAATTATGAGGAATGGTCACATACATATAAGAGTTTTTTTTTATGTTTAAATAATCAAAGCTTAAGTGAATTATGTGAAATTATTTGGGAAATCGACCCTCCATAGTATTGCGTGGGTATGTTTGCCATATTCATTTCTTTGTGTTTTTTTATGCAATAAGAAAGAAAATGTAGTAAATGTAGTAGAAAAAACATGAATCAAAGGAGTTAGTTTTTTTGTCCAATATTTATTAATAGTTTAGTTGTTGCTTTTTTGGTAATATCATTCGTTTTTGAAAGTAATAATTAGCTTGTTTTTGCCTTAGTGTTCTGCAAGCCTCGCAAAGATAGGACATCCCTTGTCTGAAATTTGAAAAAAAAAACTAGTAACATTTTTTCTTTTGTTTTTGGTTCAATTTTCTGTAATTTCGTTTGTTTTTTTTTATTTACAAACGGGTTACAATAAATAAATAAACAAACATCTCATTTAAAAAAACACAATCCAATGCATTACTGCATGCCGGACAAAACCCGAAAAAAAAAGAAAAACACTTTAAAAAATATATATAATATTTTCTATTATTATCATTTATTTCCTCGGACCCTAATATAACCCAAAAAGGGTCCAACCCAAAAACAAAGAAATATCTTCTCTCGCCTCCCTCTCCAACCCCTCCAACAAAAAAGTGGGAACTTGAGAATCATCCACGCAAACAACGCAACACAACTCACAACATTCACAAAAAGAGAGGAGAAAAAAAATAAATAAATAAAGGGAAAT